>NC_056735.1:180741658-180811658 GCF_019279795.1 Protopterus annectens
GTCTTCCCCTCATCTATGGCCTTGGTGACTGTCTCAAAGAAGCCGACCAAATTTAATAGGCATGACCTCCCCTTGACAAAACCAAACTGTGTCGGATCAAGTGTCTAGAGGTTACCAGTGCCTATGAATTCCTATCTAGTCACCGAAAACAAATGCACCTATTTTAGTAATAGAAGTAAAACCTTGCTAGTATATTGTCCTCTCTTCATTTGGGCATTATTCATTGTTTAGTCTCCAAACATTTATGGAATTCTAAAGCAAATGACTAATTGTTTATTTCTTAGCATCTCCCTTCTGCTTCTACTGCTGTAACCACAAGTTTTATTTCTTTTTCTAAACTTTATAGCTGCAGCTTTATCATACCAGTTATAACTTTGCCTTATATGCTTGCTCCTGCTATATCAATATACATTACTTAACATTATTTCCATATTCTTGTAATATGCTGCTTTATTTTTGGACCTCATTATGTTTTCTTCTATAATATGATATATGCTGCTTCATATTTGGATGACATCATGCTTTATTTGTGCAATCTCTGTGTTGCATGATGTAATGTATATTACATGATTTATATTTTCTAGTTATAATGTCTATTTGACTTGGGTTTTGGCTAAAAAGGGTCCTTGGACCAGTCCACTTACCCAGTTAACAATCATTAAATAAATAAAAACATATAAATTAATATATGTGTATATATGCATATATATATATATATATATATATATATATATATATATATATATATATATATATATATATATATATATATATTATATATATATATAAATATAGCACACTTATTTAATAAATACTTTTTCATCATCGTCATGATGCAAAAAGTTTTTTTTCTTTGTTTGTTTTCATATACAACCTTTTCTGATTTTCAAACAAACATTTGGATATAAGTTTGTAATATGCTCTCATGGATAAAAGAAATTCTTACACTAATGCTTGAAATACACTTTTTAATAATAATAGCTTGAGTTTGTACAGTTTTTATTCTTTCATAAGCCATATTCACATGAGAAAGAACAATCTTTTTTTTCTCATTATTTTGTATTTATTGTATTATTGGCATCTTGAGATGCAAGTAATTTCCATTGCAAATTAGGGTGCAAATGTGAGTGACCTGTTAATGCATGCCTCCATTAAAACTAGAACTAGCAGCTGGCTATAACAATAATTCAAGGATTTGTATTCATCCATTTGCCTATAAAATTGCTTTATGATAAGATGATTTTACTATTAGTCTATAAAATAACCATATCATACAAAACAGGAATGCAGACTATCATGTTTACATTTTCTTTTGTACTTTTTCTGTTACTTCTCCATCTTTTCATATTAGGCTAATACAGCACCTGCTTCTGCCCATTAACTATGATCATTTTAAAATAGAGATGGAAGTTTCTGCTTATTAAAGGGCGCTATCACAATCAACCAAGGCATACATAAGTAAGTCTGACTGACTGCGCTGTACATTTTTGCCAGTTGACTGATTAAATAATTTTCCTTTTAATGTTCTCTGTACTCCATCTAATGATACCTAAAATAAGATAATCACTTGTGCTTCTAGTTTTTTTATTTTTAAACAAGAAACATGTTTATTAAATTATCACTTATGACATAGGCAATCATACATTTATATAAATGAAAACAAACCATACTGACATAATCTTAGTTGTAAGCATTTTACATCACAAACCGTATTGACATAATTTTAGTTGAAAACATTATACATCACTTATAATCTACCCAATCATTTCCAAACATTACATAGCTCATTAAAATCCTGCCTTCTTTTAAACCTCATTCCTCCCCTCTATGTATTGTTCCCACAATTCCCATTTTTTCCAATATACTTTGTTCCTAGGCTTTTCTAAAAAAAAAAACGAATTCCAGTGGTTTTATCTCTGTTACTACAAATCAGTATAAACATGAAAAAAAGGTTTAAACTGTTGATTTGTGTTAATCAGAGGGAAATCATGAGTAACAGGAAGAAACATGACTTGATCAGAGTCGTGCACTAAATAACAGAAACTATATGAACTTCAAGCCCAAGTTTCTGGTTTACCTTCCAGTACCTTAACTATTGTGCTATATTATCAATGTTGATTAAGTTGCAGTGTGTTAATTTTATTTTTTGTGTGTAAACTCACTACCTGCAGGCATCTGATTACCCAAAGTCACACAGCCAGCATGTGGAGACTGATAGAATCAAATACAGTTCTCAGGATAAAGTTCAGTAGCTGATCATACTATTTATCATGCACACTGTCCTGTGTTATAGCATACTGCTTGATATACATACTATAAAGAGCTGGAACAGTGACAAGAGCCCTGATCAATTAATGGACCATTCCACTGAATTCAATAAAAAAAGTTCTGCTGGGTAAACAGGGGGAGGGGAGGGCTTCAGACCTCTCTCCATATTTTTAAAATAAAGATAATATTAATTATATTGCTCAGTGTAACACCTACAGATATACATGGATTCCTAAGAGCTGATTTTAATTAAGCTCTTTACTTCAGGCTAAAGGCTGAAAATCAGTCCAGGCCACTTGACGTACCACTCCAGTTACTGATTTCCTTGCTCATTCTGTGCTTAAAGGTCATACCTTTGTAGTGGTAGCATCATTCTCTACACTCTTACAAGTTAGGATCTTTGTCTAAATACTTCATAAATATGCTCTGAAATGGCCTGCAGTCAAACCTAACTGTATTATCGCCCTCATGTATGTAGTTGTGGAACTTTTGACTTCCAGAACTAGTACTAGTATCTGTCTATCTTGTAATAAAACTGCTCTTTGCCCATGATGAATTGCATCAGTTTATAATTCAGAGATTGTTGACATGTTGTGATAGTTCAGAATTGATGCCGTGCTTAATAACCTCTTTAGCAGAATAAAAACCTTTACTTGATCTGCTGAGGAATGTTGACACCATAGTGTATCATGAAGTTGTAGCTTTGTCAGTGATTGCTAATGTGTGTGGAATAATCTTTGATAGGTGCTGTACCATTCACAAGAACTGGAGAAAATTTGAGCAAAAGTACGATATATTTATACAAACAGCTTATTCAGCTTATGCAGATAAGGATGCATGTACCAAGGCATTCATTTTGCTAAAACTAGCTGGGTCAGAGGCCATAGAAAGAGAGCATTCATTTCTGTATGCACCAGCAGTGTATAAGGGAAAAGGTGAAACTCATCATATTGTTGTACAGGCTGAATCAAGAGAAGACCCTGAGTGTCTGAAACGTAAATTCAGAGAAATGTGTAACCCCAAGACAAATATTACATTACGGAGGCATCTGTTTTACATGAGAGATCAGAAACCAGGGGAAACTTTTGCAGTTTATAAAAGTGATCTGAGAAACAAAGCCAAAGTGTGCCAGTTTTGTGACTTAAAAGATGAGTTAATAAAGGACAGGCTCATGTGTGGCATTAATAGTGCTGCTGTGAGAAAGGTTTTGCTTTGTGACACCGATTTAACATTGAGTAAAGCCATTGCGATTTGCCAAATCCAGGAAGTGACAGAAAAACAAACAAGTATGCTTGTGAGTGACAAGAGCATGATTTCAGCAGGCTCCAGAGTAAATGCAGATAGTATGCAACACGTGACAAACAGAAGTAGGCCTAAGCACATTGCAGTCACAGCCCCTGCTGGCTCACCGGGTACACCACGTAGCTTTCCAACAAGTTCTAAGACTAGTTCAGTTAAAGTAGGAGCATGTTCTTTTTTCTTCAGTGCAGTGCAAGCAAGAATTAGCAAAACCCAAATCTAGCTTTATTGTTAACTGTCACAATTGTGGTGCCAGTCATGAATCTAAAAGAGAGAAATGCTTAGTGTTTGGTCAACAATGTCACAAGTGTAAAAAATGGAACCACTTTCAAAGGTTTTGCAAATCAAGTAAACCCCATACAGTTGTAAAGAAAGGTCACACAAAAAAGCAAGTTGATCAAGTAGACTGCAATTCTGCTTTCTATGTAGATGATGTATCAGTGATTGGTGAGAGAGCTGATGCAGTGAATTTACTGGCAAAGAATGAAGTGTTTTGCACAGTCTGGATCAATGGTAAATCCACAGAGCTTAAAGTAGACACTGGTTCAAAGTGCAATGTTATGTCAACAGACACATTTGCTAAAGTGAGAACTAATGAGCAACTCAATGTGGCCAGTAGTGCAAAACTTGTTGCTTATGGAGGTGAAGAAATTTAGACCGAAGGCTCAGTGATGCTTTCATGTTATTTGGCCAAGAACTGTTACAGCTTGTTATTCTATGAGTTTGAAGACCAGTACAGTCTTTATTGGGTCTCAAAGATAGTTTGAGAATGAATCTGCTTTCTTTTAACAAAGAAGTTTATCAAATAAGTGTATCACCTAGTTCCAGTTTTTCTGAAGCCATTTTCTCAGGGTATGCTGATGTTTTCGATGACAAGTTGGGCAAACTTCCATTTGTGTATGCCATGATGTTAGACCTAAAAGTCACTCCAGTAGTCAGAGCAGTGAGAAGATGTCTGATTGCTATGCAAGATAAAATTAAGGCTCAGTTGGATAAAATGGTGCAGCATGATGTAATTTGTCCAGTTACAGAACCAACTGAATGGGTATCTTATATGGTAGTAGCTCACAAAAAAGGCTCAGATGAAATCACAATATGCATTGATCCAAGAGATCTGAACAAAGCATTGAAGAGACTGCATCATTCAATGCATACAATCGAAGAGGTTGCAGCTCTAATACTTAATACTACTTTTTTTTCTGTTTTGGATGTAAAAAGTTCATTTGGCAAGTGATGCTTGATCGCAAATCCTCATTACTAACCACTTTTGGTACCCAGTTTAGCAGATACAAATTCCGAATGATGCCATTTGGAATAAATTCTGCAAGTGAAGCCTTCCAGCTTGCAATGGAGAAAATTATTTTGAGTTATCCTTCTGCCATAATAGTAGATGATTTACTGGTTGGGTGTAATTTATTTATTTATTTTTTTTATTTTCCATTTGTTTATTGGGAAATTCCGACTGGACTAGGTCCATTTACAGTGGATGCATGGGGAGAAAAGCTCAACATTAGCTAACAAGTCAATATTTTTATACAGAGTTGTAAAGCAGACAAGATACATTTCAACAACACAATTAATATATTCACACTGAAATATAAAGATAGACAAGACACATTTCAGCAATAAGTGAGGTTGCAAACAACATGGTTTAGGAGATTCTTTCAAGCTGGAAGAATAACTTAGAGTTTTAGTACTGTAGTGTATTACAGTGGTTAATAGGAAAGCAAAACCCTTCACTGGTTTGTGCTAATGGTGAAGCAGAGCATGACAGAAACCTGAAGAGAGTTCTAGACATAGCACGTGAAGTAAATTTGAAACTCAATCCTCTGAAGTGTAAATTCAGACTACCAGAAGTTATGTATGTAGGTCATTTACTTACCAGTACTGGCTTGAGACCCAACCTGACCAAGCAAACAAATATTCTTGAGATGTCAGCACCAGATAATATTCTATATCTAAAGCATTTCCTAGGCGTTAACTATTTAGGCAAGTTTATACCAGACTTCAATGAGTTGACAGCACCTTTAAGAGAGCTGATGTGCAAAAAATGGTGAATGGTCATGGTTAGTACAACACTAGAAGGCATTTAGAGACCTCAAGCAGAAAACTGCCACTCCGCCTACATTAAGATACTGTGATGTGAATAAACTAATCACTCTTTCTGGTGATGCTTCAAAATTTGGTCTTGGTGCAGTTATACTTCAAGGAGGCAGACCAGTAGCCTATACATCTTTAACACTTATCCAATCTGAAATGCAATATGCTCAAATTGAGAAATAACTTTTGACAATAGTATTTGTATGTTCCAAGTTTCATGATTATATTTATGGTTGAACTATTCAGATTGAAACTGATCCCCAAGCTCTAGTTAGTATTCTAAAGAAGCCTATGCATTCAGCTCCAGCAAGATTACAAAGAATGATGCTCAAATTGCAAAAGTACAATTTCAATATGGTCGATACAAAAGGCAAACTACTCTATCTGGCTGATACCTTATCCAGATTGCCCAGAAATACAATGGAACAGCTTGACACACAGAATTTTTACTTTGATGTGATGGCAGTGTATAATTTTTCTACCACTAGGCTGGATGAGTTGAGAGATCACACAAAGACTGATCCAGTTTTGCAAAAGCTCAGTCACTACATTAATGTTGGATGGCCGTCAAAGCAATCTAGTGTACCACCTGAAGTGCAAACCTATTTTCCTTGCAAAGATGAAATGTTGATGGAAGATGGCATTATTTTCAAAGGTCCTAACATTCTTGTTCCTGCTTCCTTACAACAAGAATATATCCATATTTTACATTGTGATTACCCAGGTTCCACATCCACTAAGAGAAGTGTGAAAGAGCTAGTATTTTGGCCTTCATTACTGAAACGCATTGATAAAGTAGTTTCGTCTTTTTCGGTATGCAATAGTACTAGTCCGCATTTGCAAAGAGAACCACTGCAGCTAAGTCAAGATCCTGAACTACCTTGGTTGACAGTAGCCACTGATATCTTCGAGTGGGACAGTCAACACTACTTGGTATTGGTAGACTCTTATTCGAGTTGGTTTGAGATTGACTTACTACCTAATCTACAATCCACTATTGTTACTAAGCTGAAACATAATTTCTCAGTTCATGGTAGTCTACACAAAGGTATTTCTGACAATGGTACTCAATTTACTAATTAGTTGTTTCAGAAATTTACAAGAGAATGGGACTTTGTACATGTTACTAGCAGTCCTGAATATCCACAGTCAAATGGTCTAGCTGAATGTGCAGCACAGAGTGCAAAGCATTACTTGAGAAGTCAAAGCATGACAATAACAGTGTATTCTTGAATTTACTTAATCTCAGAAACATACCCCATGACGATATACTTGGCTCATGTGCTCAAAAACATCTATCCAGCCAAACCATAACTATGCTACGTATTAGTTCTAGATTATTGAGGCCTAAAGCTAAGAACAACAGAACCATCAAGGCTCAATTATTCAAGAAGCGTTCTATCCAGAAGTCCAGTTATGATAAATTGAGCAGATTTCTTCATCTGTTGAGAGAAGGAGACAGTGAGAATACAAATAGTGAAAGGTTTTGACCAGATTGACAAAGTTACAGGCATACTTGCCGAGCCAAGATCCAACCTTGTAGAATCTGAGGGTATGGAGTACAGGAGAAATCGCAGGCATCTTCTTCCTGTACCAGAATCAGCATCACAGCATTGTTCCTCTGATACAGACTCTAGATCTCAGAGCAAACTAGACGTTGATCCCATCCCAGAGTGTGTTTCAACTGCTACTTCTATTCCTGAAGATGTTCCAAATACTTCTAAGGTTGAACATTCTGTAGAGACAGCTCCAGTTTCTAAATCTAAATCCATTTTATGTCACACAATATGGTCGAATATCCAGGCCCAGTATAAAATATTCAGCAACATGGGCATAAATATGTACGCATAGGTTCATAGGTTCATCAGTAGGTACTAGACTATCAGCCCTAGGGCCTATACAAGCCTA
Organism: Protopterus annectens; assembly: GCF_019279795.1. Classification (NCBI taxonomy): domain Eukaryota; kingdom Metazoa; phylum Chordata; order Ceratodontiformes; family Protopteridae; genus Protopterus; species Protopterus annectens. Next base: position 180,749,234 of record NC_056735.1, read on the forward strand.
GCCATAGCGATTCCCTAGCTATTGCTTCCCACAAATATTTACTTTCCTGGACCCCTGTCTAGCAGGGCTACTGATGTGATCACTGGAGTGAATTTCCTATCTCCCATTCAATCATCAAGGTTCCTCCTGAAGACGGCCATTGAGGCACTCTGCCTGACATGTATGGGCAGCCTATTCCAGAGCATGGGGAGTCTCTGGGTCAGGAACATATCCCTCCAGTATGTTCTATTCATCATGATGACAAGGTTAAGATCCCTGGAGCGTGTGGTTTGGAGGGATTGGGATTTATTTAAGTGTAACATGTCCATCAACTCTGGGTTTGACATGGCCTTGTATGTTAAGTCAGAGATCACCCCTGAGTAGGCAACATGTGACAGAGTAGAGCTGGAGTTTCTTTAGACGATCAGCATAAGGCATCTGCTTTAGGCCTGTGATTCTTTTTTGTGAGGTATTTCTGCAGCCTTTCTAGTTGTTGCAGATATCTTGTGAGATACATACCAAATGGGGCATTGTATTCTATAATGGGTCTAATGAGGGATGAGTACAGAGGGACAATGACCTTTTTTCTGGATGAAAAGCCCTTAGTGATGAGGTGTGCCACATAAAAGGATTTTCTAACTGTTGTGGCTATGTGGTTATCAATGGTGAGACCACTGTCTACCTGTGTCCATAGGTCTCTTATCACACTTTCGGTGTTTAGTTTACTACCACCTATGTAGTAGTTCACAGGTAGGTGTTTTTTCCCAAATGGGCCAACTATACATTTTTTGGCATTTAGCTTGAGCCCATGGCTCTGGCATCAGGCATCTGTTTCGGTAAGGCCCTTTTTTAGTATATCCACATAATTTGGGGATTCAGTAATGACTCCCAGCTTGCAGTCATCTGCGAACTTTGTAAGCCAGAGTTTCTTAGTGTTGGCCTGTACTTCAGAGAAGTAGATGCAAAACAAGAGTGGTCCCAGGACAGAAGCCTGCAGTACAACACTTGTCACTTGTCTGGAGCTGGATTTGGAGTCGGCTACTTTTACATTGTGTGTTCTGTCAGTAAGCCAGTTTGCAACCCATCGAGTGATGTAGGGATTAATGCCCAGCTTAGTAAGTTTATCTATGATTCCATAGTGGGGGACAGTGTTGAAAGCCTTGGCAAGGTCCAAGTAGGCTGTGTGAACCACCTTACCCTCATCCATGGCTCTGGAGACTGATTTGAAGAAGTCGATCAGGTTCAGGAGGCAAGATCGGCCCTTCACAAACCCAAACTGGGTGGGGTCCAGTGTTTGAAGATTGCCAATGTCTTTGTTTATAAGTTCCATGATAATACGTTCCATGGCCTTGCAGATCAGGCTCATCAGACTGATGAGATGGTAGTTCCTGGGATCCAAAGTGGATCCCCCCTTTGTAGAGTGGGATGACTGTAGCTGTGTGCCACTATGTGGGCATGAAGCCTGAGACAAGGCTATGATTAAACATGACACATAGGTGAGGTGCCAGTTCACTTTGTAGTTCATGCAGTACACAGCCTGGGATGCTGTCTGGTCCCATGGATGCTGTATTTTTGGCTTTGGAGAGTGTGGTTTTTACCTGAGTGGTCGTGATTACCGGAATTTGGAATTCTTTTGGTATTGAGATGGGTCCTTAAGGGTGTGAGAGGGAGGTGAAGTTGGCACTGAATCTATCTGCCAGAATATTGGCAATATCCTTAGGATCAGTATATCTAGTGCCATTCTGCTGTAGCTCAGAGCAGATCCGAGTATTGCCATTTAGATTCTTGACATAGCTATAGAATGCCTTGTGGTTGTCTTTGGAATCTTTGGCAACTTTGTTTTCGTAACTAGCTTTGGAAGATTTTATGAGGGATATCAGCTTTCTACTGAAGCTGGTGAAGGAGTTTTTTGAATCCTGGGTTCTTCCTCTTTTCTGAAACAGTTTCTTCCTTTGATTGTACAGCTTGTTTATGGCAGGGGACCACCAGACTGGCTTCCGTTTTTTAGAGGACAGCATCTTGGTTCTATTTGGGATTGCTTGGTCCATGTACGAGTGAATGTGCTCATACAGCATCTTAGTGTAGGATTCAGCAGTTGAACTTTCAGTTCTCATCTGCATGAGTGTCATGAAGTTTGTTACTTCTGACTTGAGAAGCATGAAATTGGATTTGGAGAAGTTTTTTATGGAGGTTTCCTTAAATTAGCAAACAAGATATATATATATTTTTTTGTTAAATCAGGCTAAACAATGCAGTTATACAGTAAATAAGCACAGAAAGGCTAATGCACTTGAGTGTATAGCCCAGAGCAGTAAACTCAATTAAAACTTTGCAAAATTAGAAATTTGAAATTTAAACTTTTTAAATAAAGCAAGCCAAGTGCACAACTAGAAAATGACTTACAGGCAGAAATACAGTGAAATAAGTAGCTAGTCTACTTTGTAAGCTTTCTGAGAAGTACAGGTGATAAAAATGACCAAAATCAGCAAAAATTATAAAATTCAGCAAAAAGTACTTGCAGTTAGCACAAAAAATCTCTCTTTCTTATTTCTGGTGCTGTAGTAGTCTGCGGGATGCCCAAACAGGATCTGTTGATATAAAACAAGCTCAAACAAGGGCAAACACACATATTTATGCCAGAAAGTTGAAAGGGATAGAACGCAGCTCAAAATTGCTAATAAAATTGCAATTTCAGAGCTGGAAACCACTCCTCTAGTGTTAGATAGGCAGTACAATGCTACCACTATCACTGGTAAGCAATAGAACCTCCCTCTACCACAGCAAGGTCTGGATAGCTCTGAACACTGAAACTAGCCTGGAAACTGGACTATTCTAGTTAGAAAAAGTGGGAAATTAGCAAACAAGATAGTTTTTTTTGTTTGTTTTTTTTTTGTTTGTTTGCTTTTTTGTTAAATCCCTGATTCAACCAATGCAGATACTACAAATAGTTCTATGCCATGCAACTGTTATAAAGCTTTCTTTACTGTTTCACTGCATTTATGTACTGCTTTATACTGTTTTAACTGTATTTTCATTACTAGATAATGTTTCATTACTCTAATTGCATGTTTACTGAATTACTTAACTGTAAACTGCTTTTTTATACTGAGTGTTGTATTTTCTGTTTGTGAGTACTCTATCTGTGCTTTATTGTGCATTTTTTTGAGGTTTCTGTGTTCTAGTCAGGTATCATATAACTGATTTGTTTGCAGTTAAAAGCATTCTCTAGAGTCTCCTTGCTCCTTTATCTGTTTAAAACTTTCATTTAGTGGCTACACCTAGTGGCTGTAATCGTTTTTCACTACCCCTCCCTATTGTTGTCTTGTTCTTATATTGGTGGCTTTGCAGTTGCCCACCCATACTGTATATTTGATCTGGGACACTCCTCCCAGTCTATTGTCATTAGTTCATTCGATGTAATGATGAGAGAATATTTGAAAAGGCCAACCTACTTAGATTCTTAACCTTGAATTATCTTCTGTTCCAGCCTTCTCCTTTTCCACTTTACAAAAAAAAGTCTAAGCTTGTTTCCCCCCTTTCCTGTAACTAGTCTAGTCCAGATACAGATTTGCTGTATCCAGGGCTGTTTGTAAGCTCCTGAGCCTCCCATGACTTTCTGTGTTGGTAGGAAGCCTACTAGCAAACAGTGGGAGTGGTAAGCACTAGGTAACCTATCTACCACAAGATGAGTAGTTTCTGGCCTAGATATTGTGGTTTATTGGCAGTTTCTTCCATCTCTTTCAACTTTCAGGCTTAAAAACCTGTGTTTGCACTTGTTTCCCCCATTTCTCGTAACTAGTCTAGTCCAGATACAGATTTGCTGTGTCCAACACTGTTTGTAAGCTTCTGAGACCCCCACGCCTTTCTGTGTTGGAAGGAAGCCTTTTAGCTTATCAGTGGGAGGGGTAAGCACTAGGTAGGCTATCTACCACAAGAGAAGTGGTTCCTGGCCCACAAATTATAGTTTATTGGCTGTTTGGACAGTTTTTCCATCTCTCTCAACTTTCCATTTTAAAAGCCCGCATTTGCGCTTCTTTCCTGCCTTTCCTGTAACTAGTCTAGTCCAGATACAGACTTGCTGTATCCAGGATAGTTTGTAAGCTTCTGAGCGGTGCTAGAGTCTGCTCTTCAATTTTTCCCATAGCTCTACTAGTTCTCTACTCTCCTGCACTTATACTAGCTTATTAGTCTAGCACTTTACCAGACTTCTTGTAGCATTTATTGTAGCACACAAAAGTGCTACCAGCACTAAACATTCTACAAGGAAACAGATCCAGTACTTATTATCAATGCCCACCCCTCCAGGCATGTCTAAAGGTCAGTTCCCTGTGCTTTATCCTATTAACCTGGTGAACTTGGGCATCCTGAGGCAATGTAGCAACTGCCTCATGTACAGTGACAACCCTCTCCTCTTACCTTTCAACACTCAGACTTGTGAGAGATGCACTTATATATCCAAATTGGAAGCCATGCACTCTCCAGCCAATACCTGGTCAAGAGGAGAAGGTCAACACTTGCACTACACCACAAGGAACACATAGCCCTCCAGAACACACACCAGCACTGTTTTCACATAAAAACACAAACCACACACCCACCTTCATGGAGGCACTCAATAAAAATCTACCCAAGCAACAGAGACCTCCAAGGCAAAAACGCACTCGACCACCACAACACAACACTAATCATGAGACACATAACTCTTCAACACAGTGTGCCACTCAACCAAAGCCCCTAAGGCAAAACAGCATGCCCAACACACTAGTCATAGGTGACTCGATAGTGAGGCACACTGATGTACCACTCACTAGGTTGAATAAGGAAAAAAGTAGCAGTCAGTTGCCTATCAGGTGCCAAGATCCGCCACATAATACAAACACTCAGGTTCCTCAACAACAGGTACAAATATGGGTCTGTCATTGTACATGTGGGTGTGAATGACCTGAGATGCACCTCCCTGGACGCCATGAAAAGAGACATGGAGGAGCTCTCGGATTATGTAGCCCAGCCGGGTATGACCCTAGTCCTGAGCAGAATCCTACCATCACCCAGAATGATACCACAGTACAAGCAGAAAATGATTGATTTCAACAAATGGCTAAGTTTCTGATGTCATTCTAAAAGGATCCAGTATCTGTCTGCCTGGGATGACATGACTGACAGACCTCGATGCTTTGCCAGAGATGGCCTGTATCTGTAACCCCTGGGCTTCCGGATACTGGCCAAGGCTCTTGCCACCCCTATAGTGTCTTTTTTAGAGGGTGTTACAAAGACCAAATTACCACCATAATAGCTACAAACAAATGCAATCTGAGGGTCATGCTGCTCAATGCTAGACATCTCAATCTCAAAATGCACTTGCTCCAAGCACTCCTTAAAATGGAGAACATCGACATTTGTGCTATAATAGAGACCTGGTTCAAGGCAGCAGAAAGCACCCCTGCACTACCAGGCTATAACTCATTCCGCAGCTTTCGGCCCCAGAACTTGGACCGAAGCTCCAAAGGTGGTGGTGTTTCCATATTCATAAAGGATGCGCACACTTTCAGACTGGTAGCCCAACATAACGCATCGGAGATACTTCAGGTGCAGCTAATTTTGGGTAAGACAGCGATTCAGCTTGTAGCCTCCTGTAGGTCCCCAACTATGTCCCAACACTCACTCTCCACATTCCTAAGCACCCTGGAGAATATTAGGGTCCAACCTAACACTCTCTTACTAGGTGACTTCAATTACCCCTCCATTAGCTGGGTACACTACTCATGTACCAATATACTTGCCCAACATTTCCTGGAGTTCATTAAGACCAGCTCGTTCTTACCCCCACTAGAGGTAGCAACATCCTTGACCTGGTCATTGTTAACATGTGGGACCATTGCTCTACACCAGTAGTCAGCTCCTCCCTGGTTAGATCCGACAACAAAATAATCACCTTGGAAATCCACATCACTCTCACCCAGCCCCACCCCCGCAAAGGTAACTACCATGAAAAACTTCTCCAAAGCTAACTTTGGGGTCCTAAAAATAGAGGTGGTTAACTTCACAGCACCCATGTAAATGGAGAATAGTTGTGTGACCACAGATTCATACACCAATGCACTGTACGAACACATACAAAAATGCATGGATCTCGCCATACCTAATAGAACCAAGATGCTCTCCTCCAAAAAAAGGAAGCCAATCTGGTGGTCCTCTGCCATAAACAAACTCTGCAACAGAAGGAGGAAACTGATACGGAATAAGGTGAAGTCCCATGACTGGAAAAAATCCTTATCAGCCTCAACAAAAAGTTGAGATCCCTCATCAAATCCTCTAACGCTAGCTATGAAAACAAAATTGCAGCAGATAATAAAGACAATTACAAGGCCTTCTATTGTTATGTAAAGAATCTCCATGACAATACCTAGATTTGCTCTGAGCTACTGCACAATGGTATCTCCTATACCAAGCCAACAGATATTGCCAGTATACTGGCCAACAGATTCAGTGCCAACTTTACCCCTCTTTCCCTCCCCAAAGGACCAATCACAATACCAGTAGATGCCAGGAACCCAGTATTACTGCTTTAGAGGTTAAAACAGCACTGTCCAAGGCCAAGAATACAGCTTCTATGGGACCTGACAATATCCCTGGTTGTGTTCTACATGAACTACAGAGTGAACTGGCACCTCACCTGTGTGCCTTGTTCAATCACAGCCTCACCTCAGGCTTTGTCCCTACTGAATGGTGCACTGCTACAGTCATCCCTCTCCACAAAAGAGGAGTGACTACAGACCCTGGGAACTATCACCCCATTAGCCTGACGAGTCTGATATGCAAATCTATGGATAGCATCATTATGGACACCTAATAAACAAGGATATAGGGAATCTCCAAACTCTGGATCCCACACAATTTGGTTTTGTGAAGGGTAGATCATGCCTGCTCAACTTAGTCAACTTCTATGAGTCAGTCACCAGAGCTGTGGATGAAGGCAAGGTGGTTCATACAGCCTACCTTGATCTGGCCAAGGCTTTTGATACCATTCCCCACTCAGGAATCATAGAAAAACTCACTAAGCTTGCCATCAACCCCTATATCACTAGATGAGTTGCAAACTGGCTCACAGATAGATCCCACAGTGTGAAAGTAGCTGATTCCAAGTCAGACTGCCGACTATTCACAAGTGGAGTGACTTCATAGAGTTTCGTCCTGGGTCATCTCCTGTTTGGTATCTACTTCTCTGAAGTCTAGGCCAACACGAAGGGACTCTGGCTAACAAAGTTGGCAGATGATTGCAAATTGGCAGCTATTATTAACTCCCCAAGTGATGTTGGCATCCTAAAGAATGGCCTCATTGAGACCAACAACTGGTGTCAAAACCATGGCCTTAAGCTCAATGCCAAAAAATGTGTTGCCATCCCCTTTGGGAAAAACCCAGTTCCCATGAATTCCCACATTGATGTTAATCCACTAAACACAGAAGGTGTTATAAGAGATCTGGGAATACAGGTTGACAGCAACATCTCTTTTTATCACCACATTTCCACTGTGGTCAGAAAGTCCTTCTATGTGGCACATCTCATTACTAAGGGTTTTGCATCCAAGAATAAAGAGGTCATTGTCTCCCAATACTCTTCCCCTCATTAGACCAATCATCGAGTACAATGCCCCATTTGGCATGTACCTCACTAGACACCTGCAACAACTGGAGAGACCACAAAAGTACCTCACAAAGAGGATCCTAGGCCTTAAACACTTGTCCTATATGGACAGACTCAAAAAAATCCAACTATTCTCTGTATCATATCGTCTACTTAGAGGTGATCTCTGCTTAACTTACAAAGCCATGTCTGACGCAGCTCCGATAGAAATGCTACATCTAAAGAAATCCCAATCCTACCACACCAAATGCTCCAGAGACCTCAACCTCATTACCACAATTAACAGAACATGCTGGAGGGAGAGGTTCATAACCCAGAGACTGCCCATGCTATGGAACAGACTTCCCATACATGTCAAGCAGAGCACCTCACTGACCCTCTTCAAGAGAAATCTTGATGAGTAGACAGGAAACAAAAAAATCACCCCAGGGATAACTCCAGTGGCTCTACTCAACAGAGGTACTGGGAACTAAGGTCAGGTGGCACTATGCCAGGGTAATCCTATGGCTAGGCTTGTAAAGGCTTGCAGAACATACACAAATCCAAAGATCCAAATAATCAAAAAAAAAAACACACCAAACACCAGGAAAAAGATTGTTATAACTTTTTACTGATGCATTCCGGTACCACGGCTTTGGCCTTCAAAGGAATAACCATTTCCATGAAACAGCTGCTTATATGCTCATACATCATCAATTTTAAGATTGCTTTCAACCAATGATCTTTATATATCCACGAAAACAGTATCAAAACACATTTAAAGTACCCCTTACATATTGCCCGTATAAACATATAAACCATGCATAAAAACACATGTTCCTTCATGAATTAAACAAATACAAAATTGTTGCCCTTCATTGTATATGTGCTCTAATTATACAAATGCCCCAATGTCTCCGACACCTTGTATGACCATGTGCAAAAAGAAATTTAGTTTATACAGGCAAAACTGTATCTAGTAGAGGCTGGGCCACACAGGCAATCTCCATTTATGTTGAGAAGATGCTGCACCCCATTGTCAACTTAATGGACACTGTCTTAAGAGATACAAAGAATTTTTTGAGTGAGTTGTTCCCTGTTGTTAATGAAGTACAAGATAGGACAGATTTGTTTTTTCTAACTCTAGATGTTAATTGTATCTTCACAGTTATCCCCAATGACTGGGGAATAGAGAATATTAGAACCCTGTTATTAAATAAAGCAGTTTTAGATATCAAGGCTATCGATTTAATTTGTAGTTTATTAGAATTAATATTAGAGAACAATGTGTTCATCTTTAATGATAATTATTATCTACAAAAGGTTGGCGTAGCGATTGGCACAGCTTGTGCCAATAGCTATGCCAACCTAGAATTAGCACAGTCGGAACAAGAGAGAGTCATCGGGAACAATGATTTTCAGAAATAAATTTTGACTTATAAAAGGTTTGTGGACAATATTTTTGTTTTATGGCAAGGACCAGTAGAAGAAATAGAATGTTTTGTAGATTATTTACACGGGTCCACTACAACGTTCTTAAGATTTAGCTAGAATTATTCTCGTGAAGCTATTGACTTTTTAGATGTTAAAATAACTAAGACTCTAGTGGGTGAGGTTAGGATATTGATACATAAGAAGCTATGTGAGAAGAATGCTTCATTACACAAAGGGAGTATGTACCCCCGACATGTGTATAGGAATGTTGTTAAGGCACAAGCTTTGCAAAGGATGAGGTTACACAACAATGATGAGGACATTAAATCAGCTTTGGGAGAGTTAAGGAATGAGTTTATGCATAGAGGATATAATGGAAGAGAAGTCGATGCCTAGACAGCAGAAGTTTAAGTGAACAAGGTACTAGGGGACTCCCTTATTTTTCAGACAGACCCGATTCACACAGTGAGATAGATAGACAATGCAGTAGTGAAGTCACTAGGTTGACATTCACTTATAGTATTTGTGAAAGTTTGAACAGGAATTGGGGGATACTGAATACAAATGAGAAAGTTAAACAGGTGATAGGAGCTAGACCACAATATGGTTTTAGAAATAGTAGGTCCTTGAAGAGACAATTGTATTATGAGAGTACTAGTAAGGGATATACACCCCATTCACAAAGAGAGGGTACTTTCTCATGCAGACGTTGCAAAGCCTGTAAATACATCCAGTCGGCAGCCTGCTTTTACAGCCTGGCAAACCCCCCCCTCAAACTATCCCACTGAATGACTCAGCTTCCTGAAAAGGACTCTGCCCTGAGAAACTGTACACTAATACACAAGTCTCTGAAGTCTGACCTGCAATTTAAAAAGGCAGACCCCCCTCAAACTATCCCACTAAAAGAGTCACCTGCCTGAAAAAGATGCTGCCCTGAGAAACTCTACACTAGTACACAAGACTCTGAAGTCCGACCTGCAATTTAAAAAGGTTAATACCTTATACTGTACTACAAAATATTCCTATGTACTGAATAATACTGACCTGGGTCTAAAAGCACCTGTTTAGGCTGTCCCCACAGTAATTTGGCTTCCTCTATGCTGTTTAAATTACCTAGTTTGCCCCTAGTATCTTATTTCCTAAACCCATAATAATACCTTGAATACTGTAATTTTACTCTACTCTCCCACACATAGCCCTAAAAATGATACCCTGCAGCTACAAAATATCCTGCAAATGTTTAAATTACATCTTTAACATAGTCCATAATTTGGTGCATAACACTAATTAAAACTTACACCCAAAAGTTAGTTTAATATACAACCATACATACCACAGCCTTGAAATACTTGGAATCAGTGTTAGCCCTGCTCCGCTTACCTTTGCTGTGCTCGGGCTCACTCCGCTCCCCTCCCTGCCCCCAATTCTCACACGCCCCCACTAGTGCTGCATTTAAACTAAAATTAGCCACCCCCCATATGTCAAATACCAATCAGCACTTCATAGATCACTGAACAGCCCTCCCCTTGACCTATTTCCTGCTCTCCCATTCTTCCACACACTGTCAGCACAGTCAGCCATCAAAATTGGCCCGCCCCCTAACAAAATGCAAACAAGTAAAACAATACTAATCACCCTACTGCCTACACTATTTCTATTTTACCATCTTACTGCTTACAAACAGAAACTTGACCATGGTATTCACTACCCAAATGGTCAAATAGCCACTCATGACTTCATACATAAGACCAAACAATTTAGTATCCCCAACACACCAAATCTACCATCATCAATAAAATATATCCTCTGTAAAGCCACAAAACACAAACTGAAAGACAAAGACTATATAAAACTTATGAACAAACTCCTAAAGCTTAGAGTATCTTGCCACTACAACCTTATAATACATGGGGACATTCATCCCAACCCCGGCCCACCCACCCCGGCCCAGCCTGGTCCACCCACACCCTATAACCTTCACTCCCCTACCACAACCCCCACAGTCAAGCTACCCCTTTCTACTCCCACTAGTTCCCTGCTAGCATTTCACCTGAATATTAGAAGTATTAACAATAAAATTCCCAAGCTACACACCCTCCTAGAAACCCACTCCCCAGACATTATGTGTCTTACTGAAACCTGGCTAAAACCTAATACAACTGATAATGAGATACTACCCCCAGGATATAATATTCACTGCTTAGACCGTACTACAAGGAAAGGAGGTGGGATAGCAGTCCTATACAAAAATACTCTAACTGTTAATAGAGAAACAATTCAACCACCCCAATTCAATAATGCAGAACTCCTCATAAGCAAAGTACAGATTAACCAGAACAAATGCTTGAACATCGTCTGTGCATATATTCTGCCAGGCAACAACTTAAATACTCTGGAGGGTATCTTTCACTGGTTATCCACTACCTATCCCCAAGAAACCATAGTTCTTGGTGACTTCAATACCAACTGACACCCCTGCTCCTCCAAGCCCCCCCCCCCATCCCTATAAACTTATCTGGGTTTAAACAGACCATAACCTCTCCCACCAGGATAAACAAACCAACCAACCGGGAAAGTATTCTAGACTGGATCCTAGTTAATAACCAACCCCAACTGTACACAGCTGGCAATCTACCTGATGACCTTAGTGACCATCTACTAACCTATATCATAAAACATAAGGCAGGAACCCCCCACCAGACCAAATATAAAACAATTAGAAACAGAAAAAACTTTGACGCTGCTATTTTCCTAAACGAACTAAAAGCAGTTGACCGGTCAGTACTACAAAATCTACCACTAGAAGAGGCTATAGCTCACTTTAACACTAAATTCCTAAGCATCCTTGATGCTCATGCTCCAGGATGTACAATAAAATCTAGATCAAACACAGCACCATGGCTCACAAACGATACCAAATCTAAAATCAAAACAAGAAACAGGGCCTGGGCCACTAATCACCCCCAATTTAGCTTCCAACCAATATCCAGTAATTTTATCAAAACACTTATAAAAAAAACTAAAACCTACCACCCTCGCTGCTGACCTCCTCCCTGCAGAGTACATACAAATAGCAGCAGATGCCATTGCATATCCCATATCTATCCTTATCAACAGAACCTTATCCAAAAGTGTTATTCCCTCCCTCTGGAAAATATTCCATGTCATCCCACTCCACAAAGGTGGATGTTCTACTGACATATCCAACTACAGACCCATTGCCATTCTTTCCCCATTAGCCAAAATAATGAAGAAATGTGTACACAAGCAACTAATGCAGTACGTTACACAGAATAACTTACTGTCCAACTCCCAGCATGGCTTCAGGCCACACCATAGCACCACCTCAGCCCTCCTCTCCTTTACTAATGCCATAAACCAAAGCAGGAATAACAACAGGCTATCCTCCACTCTCTTTCTTGACCTATCTAAAGCCTTCAACATGGTCAACCATGAACTTCTCTCTCTCAAGTCTATTTCCCTCAATATGCACGTAATGCAGTGGTTCCAGTCCTACCTGACTGGTAGACAACAGGCAGTACTATGGCAGGGTAAACTCTCCAGCCAGCTACCTCTCACACTTGGTGTCCCTCAAGGCTCCATACTAGGTCCACTACTCTTCTCTATTTTTGTCAGCAACCTTTACACTGCTATTCCTAAAGCTACCTGTATTCAATATGCAGATGATTCCACTCTGATCTGTTCAGCCACCTCCCCATCCGAACTGCAAATCCTAACCCAAAATACATTCAACACTATTGAGAAATGGCTCACCAACCAATGCCTACTGCTGAACCCCCGAAAAACTAAACTTCTACTCTTCACCCCCACTAGTAGATCAGCCACACTTTCATTCTCTGTCATGTCTAACAATGGTACCACTATCTCCCCAGATCAACACACTAAGCTCCTAGGGGTTATCATAGACAACAATCTTAAATTTGACCTACAGGTCAACAAAACCATACAGACCATAAATAAGAAGCTTGGATCACTGTATAGAAACAAAACATTTTTAACCCCACTGGCTAGTACTGCAATCGCCCAGTCACACCTACTCTCTACTCTTTTATATGCCTCGCCAGTACTCTCAAACCTCAACAAATCCGAAATAGGTAAGCTCTCCCATAGCTACAACCATATTGCCAGATTCATCACTGGCTCCACTTAAACAACCCACCATTGCCAGAACCTGACATAACTAGAGTGGCTAGAACTGCCCAGCTTAATTCAATTTAATCAACTCTTAATAGCACACAAAATTCTGTACCACCCTGAGGATACCCCCTCACTTGGAAATATCATTAAGCCATACAGCAACTTAAGATCCCTATAATCAGTCAACAAACTACTGGTCTAAACCCACAAACCTAATAATGCTGCTGTTGAGTCCCTGTTTGCCAACTTTCTTGGCAAAACCTGGAATTCGTTGCCAAGTAATATAACCATACAATCATCCTTAAGTCTCTTTAAAAAAACCTCAAATGGCATTTCAAAGAGAACTGGCTTTGCCCGTGTACCATCCCTGATTAAGTTATAAACTGAAAACATAATCTCTATATACCGCAACATATAACCACTTCACCAAGCTATGCAAGCAATCTGATGTCTCTTGCATTTTAAAAGTGTCTGACTGAGTGAACTGTGAGTCCTAGTTAGGGAACATCACTAGCCATTGTACATAATCACTTGTTTTATACTTTGTTTTATACTTTCTAATGTTGCTTAAATGTGTCTGACCGAGTGAATTGTGAGTCCCAGTTAGGGAACACCACTAACCATTGTACATAGTCACCTGTTTATACTTGTTTTATACTTTGTTTTATACTTTCTAATGTTATCTATGTAAGTCTGTCGATTTGGAGCTTTTCTCCCTGGGTCTCTGCTGAAAATGGACATATATCCAGTCGGACTATCCTGCTAAACAAATGTAAAATAAAATCAATAAATAAATAATAAACAGTCTGGTAATTATTTTGAGCACCCACATAAGGGTTTTGTTGTAGAGACATCACTATACGCTGATTGCGACACAAATGATTTAATTTATTTTTCAAAATGCATTGAATGTTATGTTTATTATATAGGTAAGACCAACAGAAGTTTCAGAGGACGCATCTTAGAGCATGTGGGTTATAGAAGGAATAGGAGAAGTAAGAGTGTGTTGGCACTTCATTTAACAGAGAAAGGTAATGAACACAGTTTTAAATTTCTTGTGTTGGAAGTGATAGGTGAGAGGGGGTGACATTAAGACTTTCACTGAAGAGAGGGAACAGCAATGGATTATACGCCTGGAAGCTGATAAGTTTCCAGGCATCAATGAACAAGTCTCCCTGGAACCCCACCTAAAGCTACGTCCTTTGAATCATTGAGTATGTTGTTTTATGCTGTATTTTTTGTATAATTTTTTAATGATTTTTTGGATATATTTTGAATTTTCTGATATGTAGAATTATTAAGGTTATGATTTATTTACTATATAAAAAGGTTTTACCAATAGGATTTTATATTAGGTTCACTGTGTTTTTAAATGATGATTGATGTCTTAATTAGTTCTCTTTTCTGATTAGCTTCATTGCATTTAAATACAGATGGTTTGACTGTTATGATTTAGGTCTGAAAAAGCTACCTGGCAGGTAGCGAAAGCACTTACCTTTTGTGCCTGTTTTATTGTTTTGTAGCCTTTTATGTCTATTTATTAAAGTTTTACTTACTTCACCATGGTGAGCACCTAGCTTTTGCTCAGATACGTTGATTGTTAGTCAGCTAATTTTCAACAGAGTGAAAGGAGTTTTGGGTAAGTAAGTGGAGGTCAGAGATATTGTCAGAGGTAGAGATGATAGTGGAGTCATCAGCATATTGTATGAGAGTGGAACTGGAGCAGGAGATATTAAGACTGTTGGTGAAAATGTTGAATAATAGTGGTCCAAGGATGGACCCTTGGGGTACTCCAGTGTAGATGGGAAGAAAGGAGGAGAAAAAAAAGGGCCATTTGACAGACTGCTGCCTGTTGGAGAGGTAGCTAGAAAACCACGTTAGGGTAGATTTAGCAATATTAAGGTCAGCCAGTTTGGTAATAAGTAAGGAGTGGGATTCAGTGTCAAAGGCTTTAGAGAAGTTTAGGGAATAGACAGGAGACAAGTTTGTTGTTGTCTTTAGCTTTTACTATTGTTTGGGTGAAGGTAATCATAGCAGTGGTAGTGCTGTGTTTGGGGCAGAATCCATGTTGTGTAGGTGTAAGTAGATTTTCATGCAGGAGGTAATCCAGTAGTTGAAAATGGATATATTTTTCTAGTATCTTTGAAAGGTGGGATAGAATAGCTATTGGACAGAAGTTAGATAAGTCAGTGGAATGCCAATTTTGTGTATGAGAATTATGTAAAAATGTTTCTAGATAGATGGGACATAAGATTCTTGGATAGATCTGTTAATTAGGATGGAGACAGGATAAGCTAAAGATCTAGCAGCAATTTTTAGGAAGGGGGGTTGTTAACTGAGGGACAGCAAGGCTTTAGTTTGCTGAGAAGAGATTTTATGTAGGTAGTGGGGATGGGCTTGAGTGAGAAGGAAGTAGTTTGAGTTGGGGGTAAGTGGGAGTTTAGTGGTATTGTTATTTTGTGTTAATTTAGTGATTGAATCAATTAAGTGAGAGTTACGACTGGAGGCAATTTCCAGAGGGATTAGGGGAACTAGGGCTTCCAGGGTGTAGAAATTTATTTACACTGTTCTAAAATTGTTAGGGATTTTTGAGGTGACTTGATAGGGGGTTTTGATAAAAGTTTTTCTTATAAATGATTACCTGCCTTTTAATCTGGACCTTTATTTAGTGCTGGTGTTATGTTGTTATTTTAATGACAGGACTTCACCTGCAAATTTTAAAAGGTGTTTCACTATGATAATCAAACAATAAAAAATGTTTATTGCATGAAAGCTAATGTGTTCTGATATTTTTGACAGAAACTTTAATAAATACACAAGCACATATATACAAGCACACATGCATGGATGTATACAGACTATTGCAGGATATTAGTGAATGCACAGATGTACCCTCATCCATATATTGGGAAAGACAATCTAAAGTTTATGCAAATAGCGTTGTGTTTTATTTCATACAGTATTTTTTAATGATATGGGTTTAATAAGGGAAATGTGAGTTGCTTCAACAGATTAATGTTTTTCAATGAGATTTGAGCCACAGCATTTAATTGTAAAAATGCATGCACACAAAGCTGTTACAGAAATTCAAGTATAGGCATTTGCAGTATGGAAGAATGCAGAATTTATAAATATTAAACAGTAAATCAAAACATTTTGTCTGGAATGGAAGGTACAATAAAAAAGGTGTTTTGTGTGTTTAAACAGTCCCTTAGCTATGGCAAAGTACATGTGATTTTGATTCGTGTCATTTCCACCGAGGACAAAACTGACAGTAATCATTTAAAGGAATACCTACATTTACAAAATACATATATGAAATCATATATAATGACTTTGACATGGGAAACAGTATTTCAAAATTTTACAAAATATTGATAAACTATAAAACAACACCCAAAACCTCATATTGGAAATATATAACAAAAGGCACTCAATACAGTTAACTGAAGATATTAAAACAAATATCTTATTATGGATAAAATATACATCCTTTACATAATACTGGAAAGTTTTCAATAGGAAATGCTTGCACAGAGCATTCTTCACCCCAGATAAAATTAGTAAAATTAGTTCTTCCATAAAAGGAATATGTTGGAGATGTGAGCAAGTACACAATGTAGATTGGAACCACATTTTCTTTGATTGTGTAAAAATTAAGCAATTTTGGAATGGTATTAATAACTTTCTATTCTACGAGCTTTATTTAATGAATCATTTTATTTAACTAAAGCTCTTGTATTATTAAATGTGAACAAAGGTCCTCATTTGAATAGGTCAAACATGTATCTAGTATGGACTATACTTGCAATTTCAAGGAAGTGTATAACAAGAAGATGGAATACAAACACTATGCCAACTTTGGAAGACTTCTGCAGCCTACTGAAGATCACAGCATTATTGGAAATTAAAATTAAAGAACTAAGAATTTATCCAAAGCCATTTATCAACAATCCTTGGGGAAAAGTCTTTTTGACACTATACAATAAATGATCAGACACTCTGATAAATGGATTGGACATACTTATAAAGTAATTGCATACATTAAGATCTGTTATAGTGTCAGGCTAATGTAAATAGTGTACATAGTTATTTAAGTTGTGTATAAATACTATGGAATTCATTCAAATGTATTTGAAAAATAAATTTTTTTAGGAAAAAAACTAACAGTAATCAGATTTCTCGGTAAAATGTGATTTTTACAAACTGTATTTTTGACAGGAAAATAATCAGCAAGTTGGTTATATGTTTCAAATTAACATTCTAGTGAAATACAAGTCACATAGATGGTGATTTGTGAGCTTTAAAACACCAACATATTCAATTATACCACATAGTATGGTCACAAACCAGATGCTCAAAATAACATTGCCAAGTAGGAAAGAAATATGAAGAGTAAATTATCATGTGCATGAAGTATTATTTTGCAAAAGTTGTTTTGACTGAATTCACATTTTTTTATTACATTTTTTTATTATTGGCACATGATAACCTTCACAGGTAAATTGGAATCAGCACTAGATTGAGTGAATCAGCATCACAAGAGGAACAACTTTGTTCATATATGTGTATAGTGTTCATACAAAGTAATTTTCTAGGACTGGAACACCACACCAAGTAGAAATCTGTATTCCGACACTACTTGTAGCCAAAAAGTAATACAACAGCTTCAATTCCAGTCACTTTTATTAAAATCCACAGCACAAAAAGTATCTCCTCTAGCACCTCTGCTGTTAAAACCTTTACAGAGTTCTATATCCAGTGCCTTATATACAAAACATACAGCTTCTTAAAACAATTATTCACTTAAAACAATTAAGCATCTAAGTGCATTTAGAGACACACATTCATATTAAACTTTTCCAATGCAGTTCCCTATTAAGTCTCTTTGGACATAAGGTCTGATACTTTAAAATAAAAATAGCCTCCTTTTTCCTTAAATCTTTCTTAATACCTTCTGGGGCTCTATATTTATCATTTAATTGTTATAACACTATAGCTTGCAAGCCTCTTGGATCCCCATTATAACTTGTATTAAAATGTTCTGCCAAAGAGCTATAATAACGATTTTTCTTGATGTCCCTGACATGTTCTTTCAGTCTGGTTGCAAAACTCCTCTTGCTTTCCCCTATATAATACTGACCACAGGGGCACTTCAGACCATATACTATCTTTTCACTTAAGCAGCTATAAACCCCACAAGTATCCATCACTTTGCCATTTATAATGGGAAAATTATTAACTACATATTGGCAAACCATACACCCCCATGGGAATAAGTACCTTTAAAAGCAACCAGAATCTCTCTTTCGCTATTTAGTCTCTTAAATAACCCATGAACTAAGAAATCTTTAAGACTTCTCCCTCTACTATATAAAAATTTTAATTTTATATCTTTTAAAAAATGGTAGCCATTCTAGCAAAATTCCAAAAATATCTTATAGTTTCTAATATTTTTGAAAAGGTGGTGAATTTAGATACAAAATATATGTTTTTCTTATCATTCCCTTCTTCATTACCCTTAATTCTATATCTCCCATCACCAGCACCCTTCCTAATATTTCCTTTCTTCACGTACAAAAAACATTTTCCACTATACTCTCTACATATCCCCTCTGAATAAATATTTCTTTAGTTTTGTTCATTTCTTCTTCGCAGTCTTGTTTCTCACTGCATAATCTCTTGATTCTTAAAAATTCCCTATATGGGATAGCAGCTATAGTGTGTGGAGTATGACAACTCGTCCCATATAACATGTAGTTCTGATGACCCAATTTTCTAAAAATATTAGTTTTGAACTTCCCATTCTCTTGTCCTTCTATAGTAATGTCCAGATAATTAACCTTGATGCCTTTTTGTAAGCCATCAAATCATATCCCAAACCTATTATTGTGTAAGTTTGATATGAACTGTTCTACTTCTTCATACCCCCTCTACACACAAAAATCAAGTTGTCTATGAATCTAAAATATTTAACCATGCATCTCCTAAAAAAAAAATCACATCTGTAAATATATAAGTTTTCAAAAAAACTCATAAATAGGTTGGCATATGCGGGGGCAAGAGGTGCCCCCATAGCCGTAACTTCCCTTTGCTGGTAAAGACATCCATCAAATTCAAAAATATTATTTTCTAAACAAATAATTATTAATTCCAACACATTGCGTTTTGGGACTATCCCCCAAAAATAATTCTACAGATTCTATGCCATCCTTATGCTTAATATTAGTGTATAGACTGACCATGTCTATCACTAAAAATATATATCCTTATCCCATTGTATGGTTTAATTTTATCTAAAAAATCAAAAGTGTCCTGAATATAGGAGGTCAATTTCACTACTTCTGGTATTAGGTATTGATGCAAAAAACATCCTAGGTTGTGAGTGAAATACCCACATGCAGAAACAATTGGTTGACCTGGGGGATTTCTGAGACTCTTGTGTATTTTAGGCAGACAAAAAAACTTGCCATTGTACTATCAGAATCATACTCGCTTTTTAGATCTGCTGAATTTATTTCAACATCATTTTTAAAATAATCTAATAGATGTAATTTGCGAGTAAATCTAAACACTTCCCCCTTTAATTTCATGTATCCTTGGGAGTGCAATGGGGATAAACTTTAAACCTTTGTCCAAAACACTTTTTTCAGTTTCATTAATGACATATCCTGATAAATTCACTATGTATTCACATTTATTAAAGTCACTAACGCTTTCCAGTCCATACGCATTATGTCCATTTACATCATTTATTGGAAAGGGAATTATAGGAGTACTGTCCCCACCATGTTCTTTTCTTGTTGCTGTGTTGTTGTCCCTGCTGTTCATGAAAAGTCTTATTCAGATATTCCTGATTATTTGCCCTGGGAAGACATGGAAATTCACTACTATCTTCTCCCTCCCCTTCGGTGGATGAAGCCACACTTTCTGCTGATGTATACGAATGCTCCCATGGCCCCACAGTACCTGAGTTCTCCTGAGTTCTCCTGGAATCTTACACACTGCTTCTTGGATGCAGGGTTAACAGATATTATGAATGCATTTTTGTGTTCATAATTTCAAAGATATCCTATTATTTTAATTATTTTTCTGCTTGCTAGCTCTTTTTCATATAGAGCTAGTTTTTCATTAACCCCCTGCAAATAAAAATTGAGGGATTCATGATTGGTTTTAGTTAGGATGTCCTGGCAGATTTTTTTGGTATCTTCCTTCAACTTCTGCATTTTAAGAGTATCCCTTTTGGCAAGGATATTAACCCATTCAGTACTGCACTTGTGTGCTGCTGTCACCCAGCATTTGTGAAATATCTTATCATCCTCACAGCTCAAATCAAAGGAGGTGGAGGGGTTTCTGACTGCCCTTAACCCTCTGGGTGTAATATCAAGTTCCTAATATCTACAGAGAATTTGTAAGTTTAAAAAAACAGAAGTCTCCTTGAAAATAAGTCTTTCCATTTGATTGAACAATTCCTGCAATTCTGGAGTCACATTTGCATCAGTTATTTTACCGATAGATGAAAACATATTTGAGCAACGTTTTATTCTATTCTCTTCTCATTTTTGAAAAATACCCGTTACAGAGTCACCTCTGGTCCCTGAAGCTTTATTGATGTTATTTGGGATGTTTTGATTTTCTCCTTCTCTCGAGTGCGAAAAAAACTCTCTATGAAGAAGTAATTTTCTAATATGCTTTCACAGGGTGGAGATGTAAAGACAGGGCAAGCATATCTCCATAGTTACATAACCATAGAAAATACTTAACTGACTTCTGAGTAGAGTGAGAAATGACTATGGTCTGACACATGATACAGACAAGATGCTAGGAAACTCATCACTGCTTAAAATGTTAGCCATAGTTAAAATACATCAAAGATAACTAAGAAAAACAAAGGGTTTTAACAGGAAAACAAAAGTTCTTTATCTTATTTATTAGCTAGAGTTAAGATCCAAGCAGGTAAACAAGGATAAGCTGTTATATGGCTGAAATGTTTAAAGCTACAAAATGTGTGTTTACAGTGAAACAAAATAAAATGTTCAAGTTATGTAAATCAAAATATTCAAGTTTAGATTCCTGGCTAACCTATGACTACTAACCTGACACATACAAAATTAGATGCTTAATAATCTATAATAAATTCCAGTAGAAGTATTTATTTTATATCAGAAAACCACAAGCAATGTTTTCATGCTTATAACATGGTTTGTGAAGAAAAAAATGGCATGAGCTTTGTAAAAGAATTCCAGCATTGGTAAAATAAGGGGTAGATGTATGGAAACATTCATTCATAAAGAAGGTGGAAATCAGCAAGAAATGGTAATTCCTTCAAACTAATGGTAACTAATGTACTGTAACAGTATCCAGACCACCTTGCACATATGCACAAGTGAGTTTTCATAAAGAGTATTTTTTTTCCTAAAACTACAGGGAACTAGATAAGATAGCATTACCCTGCATGAGTTTAATGATGTGTTACTTGTAATTCTCATAGCCTTTTATGGAAAATATAAATTATTAAATGACTAATTAAAGACATAGGGAGAAATGGTAACCCAGTTGCAAAAGGTATGGAAAATAATGGAAAATACATTAGAAATTATGAGACAAAAAGTAGCAGGACTACTTGCAGAGTTAAACGTGATGCATCAGATAGCATAAAATATACGTTTGTGTCTGTGCATCAGGGAGAATAGTTACTTAGGAAATGAGACACAGTTTCAGTCATTGCTTTATTTTTATAGTAATATTAATCAAAGGACTAATTAAAACAGCTTTGATTGATTTCTTCTCTTCTAGAAAGGAGTATATGCAATAAGTCTGTCAATTGGCACAGAGGGTTAAGGCTGTGAACTTCAGTTCCCCTGGTACAGGTTCTAATTCCTTCAGTTTTCATTTGCCTGCTGTGTGACCTAGAGCAAGTCTCTTAACCAGACATTGCTTTCAGGTGTTTTTTTTTTTTGAAAAGGGACTATGTGTACCTGATCAACAAATTGGTATTATTAGATATCAACAATATTTTGTTAGATTTCTATTAATAGAAAGTACAATTATTTATGTTTACAGTTACCACACAGTTTTACAATATGAACAAAATGTCTATATGATTTCCATTCTATGCCCAGCATGTATGTATGTTTTTACAATTTTATATTCAGATATTAGTTTAAAGGGTAAAGTGACAAGTTCATTGTAACATGCTGGTTAACCTGAAGAAACAAGCAGTAAAGGTTATTTAAAAAATACAGAATATTGTAGACAGGTAAAATATCATGGAATGTGGGAAATAAAAGAATACTAACAGGATACAAAAAATATCATTTTAATGCATACCAGGACAAATAGAGTCAAAATGTACATTGCAGGTTGGCTTCTGTATGTGATCAAATGAGGGGCAAATGCAAAATAGCTGTAATATATTGTCATATATAGCAATGATTAATTGACAGGTATTTCCAAAATTAACACTGGTAAATAAAATCTATTTATTCTTAGGGAGAAAGGGGCAAACGTGTGAGATAAAAATAATGCACAGTCATTTCAGATAGTTAAATGAAATTTAAAGATTGTTTGGGTACACCTTAATAGTTTTAAATATTCTACATGCCAAAGGAGTTAATAACTCACCATGGCATATATAACCAATCAGTTTCCAGGCTGGGGAATACGATTTTTTCAAAAGGCTGTTACTATAGTATTTATGATTCAAATCTTGCTATGCTTTCTGTGACATATTAGTACTATAGTACAAAATAAGTACTAGAAATTAATAATAATAGAATATATACATATACATATAAATGCATGCAGTGAATGTTACCATTCAAGCACTCCAGCCAGTAGTTATGTAACCTAGTGATCATTTTTCTTACACCTCATGTCTATCTTACCATGTTATTTTTCAGTGTAAGTCCTAAGAAAGATTATTATCTAAAGTAGCTTAGACTCAGGTCTCTTAAACCCACTGTCTTGAGTAGATTTTGCAAGATCCATTGATAAAGAATAATTCAGGGAGAGAACTGTTGAGTATATCAACAATATGTGTCAAAATGGATTTTCTATAGTAGAATTATTTCAGGCATTACACATCTATATTATCTTATCAAAGTTTCAGAATATCGAATCTGATATGGTCGACACTATATCATCGAATTCTGAAACATAGAAAGATAAAAAAATGCCTAAAAACAAAAATAAATAAAATCTTACCTTTGCAAGTAGGGGGGGGGAAGCCACCCTGCACCCCCATGTGAGGGGCTGTGCCCCACCCCCCCCCCACTTGAATATACCAACTTCGAGACCGCACTACATTGAACTAAATGGAAATCTACCCTTACAGAGATTTCCATTTAAATGTTCTATGTTTTTTGCTTTCGCTAATCTGGTGCCAACAATATCTGCTTCAATATTGTCGGCCTTCGACAACGTGAAGTAGACCCAGCATTACAACTGACAAAATGTATTTCTCTATTTCAGATCAGAAATGTGTTTTTCCTGAAAGAAATGGGTACACCAACTATATGTTGCCACTTTGATTAAAGCTCATAGCACTGATTTGTTATGAAACAAAGGAATACTATAGAATATTGCTTGCCTAAATTATAGTTTGGCCTCCTTTTTGTTACATATTCCATAATGAATACAGAGTTTTTATGTACTGCACAGAAGAAATCATAAGAAAGTATAGTGTAAGTGAGAATGCAGCAATATAGTAGCATTGATAGTTTCTGAATAATGATTGCATATTTCTGCTGTCAATCACTTATGATTGAAAGGAATTTTCCAGAACTCATCTGACTCTGTAGCTCTGCCATGCTAGTTTAGATTGTGTGGGACTAAATTCAGTCATGTTAGTCTTTGCTTAATGTTGCCAATCTGTTCTGAGCAATAAATGTCTTACTTTAAACTGCATTTGTGTCTGAGTGGATTTAATAATGAAGAATGGTAATAAAGAACATGTTAACAGAGAGTGTCTAACGTCAGTGCTCGGCAAATTATAGGTTCATAGGTTCATACTAGACTATCTGCCCTAGGGCATCTATAAGCCTAGCCAGAGTGTGTGTGGCTTTTACCACCCCTTATGCTTATGTTCTAGTAATGAAATGCTAATCACAGACATGTTTACTGCATTGCTTAGCTGTAGCAGGTTGCTTAATAGTAACATTCTAAATGGACACTCTTTTCCTTCGGTTCTGCGCCTGCAGTCAGTTTTTGACTGTCCTGTGCTGCATTAGCCATTGCATTTCATATTAACAATAAGATTTTTTGTGCATTCTTACAACACTGGTTTATAGCCTGTGGCTGTATGCCATCAGTATCATTACAGTGCACACTCCGACTGCTCACTGCATTTTATCATTCAAACTAGCAGAAATTATTTCATTTTTCATTGAAATATCACGGATATTCTTTATTATACCTAGGTTCACAGAAGCATCTTTGTCAAAATATATATTTCTGTTTCAGTTTAATTTACAAAAGCAATTGTTTTAAACAGTAATGTGCTCTCTTTGTTTTTGTACACATAATGTCATCCTTCGGAAAATATGCTAAACAGAGACCCCAGCTGCCTGAGTTAGTGGTAGCTAAAGTGGATGTTAAAGACCCTAAGGCACCTATCAAAAACAGTAGGGAAATTTTCCCTAGTAGTAGAGCTAGCACCTCAGGTCTGCCCTGAAAGCAAGCTACAAGCCTAGTGGGACTAAGCTGGTTAATGAAGGAAAAATAAATAAATAAAAATAAATAAACATATCTCACTAATATATCCCAGTGCAGGTCAAATGAACATTTGATAAGTAGGCTTCATTTCTTATATATATATATATATATATATATATATATATATATATATATATATGGATTACCCTTACTTAATCGACAGACCACTCCATCGAAACTCACTCCATCGACGCCTCAAAACATCTACAACCTGACGACTGACGTTACTCACATGGTAAGTAACCGTTTGCCCATCCACAAGTAGAAACCTACCATTAAAACAAACGCACATACACACACACACACACACACACACACATATATATATATATATATATATATATATATATATATATATATATAGGAGTGTGTGTGAGTGGTCAGCGCACCTTTTTCAAATGTGACCCAAACTCTGTAGAAGAGAATACAATATTTACATAAACATAATGAATTACAGCAGTGGTCAAATGTAATACGGTAAGATTATACATAATAGAACTATGTAACGCAGTGACTAGCAATAAAACAAAATGCTGTGATGTATTTTATTATATTTTACTTTCTTAACCAGGTAGGTAGACAGGTCCAAATATCCTTTTCAACCATGACATGGGTGCAAATTCACAATTACAGAGATACAGTAGAAATGAAAGTCATTCAGTTATAGAAATGAGAGCAATTCAGATAAAAAAAATCTTGTGTACAGAATGCAGTTGTTATACAATACATAAATTCACTTGCTCTTCCATGTTAAAGTCAATCCATGTCTTCCTCCATGTTATAAACTATGATAAAATATATAATATTGTAAAGAGTCAGCATTAACAGTTTGTAATGAACAGTCATTCAACCATTTATATTTTACAGAAAGAGATTTCCCCTTTTGGAGGGAGAATAGGTTGAAGTTTTGGCATCTTTAGAGCCACAAGAGGGATTAGAAAGGAGCACTTGGCATACAGATGACATGGAGTGAAGATTAGTCCTTGTCAACAAACCATATACAATGCTATGCTGTTTTAATTCTTGTTACTAGCTTTTTAACAAAATGAAGTATTATGTGGGTAAGTGGTTCTGGCTAGCAGGGATATTTTTTCTCCATTTGGAATTATGAAAGGGGGTTAAATTAGTATTATTGTACCTTTATTGTGACTTCTTAGAGTGTATGGGGAATATTTAATTTATACTTGCAAATGGGAAGATGTTATTGTTAAGGGGTTTTAAATGTAAGTGAGAAAAGAAGAAATGTGTTTCATGCTGTGACTGGGAGTCATTTGTACTTTGTAATTTAACAATGTAATGAGCCAGATGGGGGAGAGGTTAATAAAGCTACAGATGGTTTTATGGCTCTTTAAATTTTTTTTTGAAATTGTGCGCCAAGAGGACACATATTCTGGGAAGTGTGTATTCTAATCTGGGTATGAATTTTTTTTTTTTAAGCAAGGGTTGTCTTGCTTCTTTGGTAAAGTAATTTGTGATGAAGTAAGAGGCTTTGGACTGGGTGGAAATGAAAGCATCTGCTAAGCAAGTGTTCGTACTTCCTTCTCATGCAGAAATGAGTCAGTGCAGGTTTACAACATGACAACGCTCAAAGACAAACATTTGTTACAACAACTTACAATGCCCAATTCTTATTATTGTTTAAGTTCCAAAAGAAACTAACACTAGCATTTTATATTTATATCTAATTTCTGTATAGGTTGTTAAATCAGTAACAGAATACACGGTGTGATTTGTAGAACTGTACTTGAGACAAACACACACACACACACACACACACACACACACACACACACACACACACACACACACACACACACACACACACACACACACACAAAAAGCCTTTCTCTGAAAGACAAAAGGAAAGAAAAAATATGCTTTCTAAAGGTGAAGAGCAGAAAAGTAAAAAGAAATAAAGGTAACTTCTGCTCTGCCTACTTCAGTTATTGCCACACATACTCACCTCATGCCAGGTGAGCAGTAAATGAAGTAATAGTATTAAATACTGATACTGTCCACTCACAATATTACTACCCACACATCACACTCTGTGACAGCTTGTGGCCAGGATAACCCCCCCCCCCCCGGCCTACCCTAGTTAGGGCTGTAGTGATTTGTAACACATTTAACTAATCTGCATTATTTTAGCCATTGTTTCAAAAGCATCTGCATAAATTCAGCCATTCTACTGCATTTAGCAACAGTATCCAATTTAAATATAGTTGTTCTCCCTTTAATCCCTAGCTTCTCAGAGCCAGATTCAGGTTTGGTCTCATTTACATTCTGTATAGTATGCATAAAGATGAGCATTTCTGAAAGCACTATCATTGTGTTTAGCAGCGTCTGTATTCACTGAATGAACAGCAATAGTATGCATACAAACATGTATCACAGACATGTCAGGTTTTAAATTACTCTGTGTTTGTCAACAACATTAATGTTTTGCTGCTCTAATCTTTTCCAATTTAAACATATCAAGGCAGACAAACATTACTGGATGTAAGGAGGTCTAGCCAGACTGAATAAAAGTTTAAAGGATGATTGAACAGTGCTGTGAAGAGGAGGGAGTCTGCTTTCATGGACTAGGACTGGAAGGCCAAGTTCCTGGATTGGCAGTGCCTCTGTCTTATTCATTAATATTAGACTTATGTGTACTAATTACTGTGTACATGGCATTGATTCAGCATAGTTTACATATAGCTGTTATAATAGTTGTTGCCAGTGACCATGCTTAACTATTGTAATTTTTTTCTCCAGGTTCTTTCAGCTGCAGAGTATAGTTAGGCTGGGGTAATTAATGCCATGCTGCCTCAGCAAGCGTTAATAGGTATGCAGACTGTTAGGGAAAGCAAGTGATTTTGCTTTAGAGAATATTTATGAAAGCATTTAGGTCAATACCTTGAACTGTAGTAGTTAGGTGTTTTCAATCAAAAATGTCTCACATTTCAGCTCTCTTTTTTTGGTGCAGGGACTATTCTTTCTTTACTTGAGCTAGGAAATATAATGACATGATAAGTATGAAAAATATCTCTATATACTCAGAAGTTTCCCTGTCCCTTTGTTTAGGTGTGCAATGTACACACTAACACAGAAGCATCTCCAGAGACAGGCAAGATTATACATATGTATATATATATATATATATATATATATATATATATATATATATATATATATATATATATATATATATATATATATATATATATATATATATATATATGTATTGTATTGAATGAATAAAAGGATTAACATACTAAGAGTATTCAAAGATAAGGGCAGTTTTTGGAGTCACTTTCTATTAAAACAGCTTGAGGGGCCATGGATCAGTCTGGATGGAAATGATATAGAATTGAGCTACCTGTATTTTTATTTAACATTTGTTAACTGGGAAAGTCTGACTTGGAATTAAGCCAATTTTCAGCGGAGGCCTGGGGAGAAACACTCCAGATGCATGTGCTTCTAATGTGGGAGGAAACCGAAGCACCCAGAGGAAACCCACACGAATGCAGGTAGGACATGCAGACTCCACACAGAAGGCACCCCAGCCAAGAATCAAACCAGAGAACCTCTTGCTGTGAGGTGACAATGCTACAGCTGCACCACTGCACCATTGTGCAGATGGGACAATTACCTTTTTTTATAGTTACCTCCACTATTTTTTCAGGTGTTGGCACAGCTGAGTACCACGTGGAAGTGGATAGTTACATTTGCCATCTCAGCTTGAGGATGTTAGTGGATAGGACTGTTGGGCAGCAAAGTCAGAGTCAACTGGAATAGGTTAATGAGGCACTGTGCCACAAACATGCATCACCATGGAAATTTAGGATAGTCACTTGTAACATAGTAGGGAGTTCACTTCTACCAGGAGGAATAGAATCATACAAAACCTGGACAACATAGGTTGTCAGACACCACATTTGCAAGAAAGAAAGCTTCCCATATGTTTTACAGACCACAAACTGGAGGGTGGCAGCAAAGGACTGATTGATTATTCTCTTCCATAGGTGTCGTAACTAAGAATTGAAAAATCTGTGATTATTCATGGGGGTAACCGAATCATTTCAAAGAGAAAGATACAGAGTCACCCACCCAACAGTCATGACATCAACTTTTTCGAGAGACTTCTTTCAGGCATATAAGGGAAGATTAGGCAATATCCAACAGGCAACAATTATGGTAGATTTTTAATCTAGTTCTTGAAGCTAGTTTGGCTAGATTATATAGAAGAAAAGAACATCCTACCCAAAGACAGAGAGTAGTTTAAGGCTGGTTAAAGAAGATGGACTGAGTGGAGATTTAGGGAAGCTTACATCAAAATAGGGTCGCAGTCACTTCTGCATGAGACAGGAGTAGTCAAGGCAGTAGAGTGAACCTTGTGTTAGTCTACATATCCTGTAAAAATCATATCTTACAGTGGCGTTACAAGAAATTTGCCTCTCAAATCATACAGCAGAATTAATGAAACTGAAAGAATTAGATCAATCTGGCAGAATGTAGAAATGAAGACGGGCACATTAAAAGTGGAAAAGGAGAATGAGAGAGCTTGAGCCGAGGAACATTTTAAATGAGGTAAATAAGAAAAATGAACAGGATGGGCAAGAACTGCCATAACAGCAAGCGGTCGTAAAGCAAACACAGAAGAAGAAATGCTACTGCCTGGCTAGGACATAATCAGTAATGAGCGCACTAGTAAAAGAGTAGCAGTGTCATCATAATATATTCGAAAATATTTAACCTTTGCATGTACTCAACACAAATACCTAGCATCAATATTGTGGAAATCCTAGTAGCTACTCCTAGTATCAACACACAGTAATCAATATGCATATCAAAATGGTCTATAGTTCCTACGCAGAAAAGTCAGCCTCCAAGAACATATCATCATGACTAACTACAAATATATCTTTTAAAATAATAATCCACGATGACCATACGACTGATTGGCCCAAAATTACTCATAAGACTATTTAGCGCAGTATAAGTCTATATGGGTTAATACAGCTTATATGTATGACTTCTAGGGCAGATAAAGTTACTAGAAAAAAAAAAGGTATTTTTGGGCTGGATACTAATAATGGACCCTAACAAAATTACCAGTGGATAAATTATGCCAGAAGCCATTACTGATAATAACTCAGGCAATACTACATGGGAGATTACCAAAATTAATAGAAACAACCAATATAAAACAGAAATAAAACCATATTCATTATGAAAATCTTATGTATAGCAAATGAGAATCATTAAAAACTCTTTAGAGGGTGCAGTTAGTCACTTAAAAAAGTCTTTGTCACCATATTAAACCCCCTAATTTCTCAGTGTAGAAAAAAATCAAACAAAAACCTACATCATAACTTACACTATCAAAAAACTACTAAAGTGAATAAAGACAAAGCAAAGAAACAGTGGCATCTAGGAAAAAAATGAACAATCTACAAAATATTAGCATTTGCAATACCTAACTATGAATACTGTCTAATGGCTAAACAAAACCATTCTACTCCTATATAGAAAAACTAGTTGTCCAAAAATTAATAATCTTATACAAGCTGTGAAAAATCAGAAATGTGTCCATTCATAAATGCCACAGCCTGCAATTTAATTTGTACTATATAAATGCTGTTGACTCCCTCAATAAACCCAAAACACTCCACATGTACCTTCTCACACAGCTCCTACTACTACAGTCAAACAACTTACTCAAAAACAGTCCCACCTCTTCTGTAGCTGATAACCTGCTAATAGAACATTTAAAAGATGGCTGTAAAAGTCATTCTGTACTCAGTGTTTACACTTATAAATATAGCTTGCTTCTGGGCTCATTTGTTCAAAAATATCTGTGTGGATAGTGAGGTGTGAGGTGGGGGGAGTAAGTGTTGGGAGACTGAATAAGTTGTGCAGTGATGAAAGTGTAAGCAGGGATGGGAAGGGTTAAGATTTAAGAGGAAACAAAGGGATAGTTAGAGCAGGAAGTGAGGTAAGTGAAGTGGGTAGAGTTTATAAGTCTAGGGAGGGGTTCACTAAGCTTGTTTTGGTGAGAGTGTACTGTGATAGTGAATGATTTGCAGTGAGCTGAGCTGTTGAACAACCAGATGAGTGGAGGAGGGATGTGGTAGTTTTAGAGTTCATGCTAATTTGGGCAGCATCTTTGGTCTGGAGGGAGAGATTATAGAATAGGAGAGTTATTTCTTCTGTCTGATAACAAAGCAGTGGTGCAGGTCCTGGTGAGAAAAACAATGAGGTCAGTTTGGGGATTTTTTTTGGTTTTGCAGAAATTAATTTTACTTTTAGTTTTTCTGCCAGGTGTGTTCTTGGACATTTTAATGAGATAGTTGGTAGCCTTTCTCCTTTTCAGCTCTACAGGTTTAGATCCCTAACACCAGATGCAAGGCTAGAACCAGTAGTATTGCCACAGGGGATATGGAAACTTGGAAAGCTGTATTGGGATGGTTGATTCAGAAATCTTGGTCAAATTCAACATGGAAGGCTTATAATGCAGTGATAGATGCAGTGATAGATGCATTTTCCTCATTTGTCATGTAGTTGCCAATGTGTGAAACTGGCCATTTGTTTTGTTATTGAGATATGTTGTTTAGTGATGGTTTCTGGGTGAAGCAATTAGATCAATCAAGAAGCATTTATCAGTTCTGAGTGCAGCTGCTAGGCTGCTAGGTTTGAGGGACTTTCTTAAAGCTTGGGTTGTAGTTAAGATTGTCAAGGGATGAGAGAAAATTTGAGGTCCAAAAATGGATAGTCATTCTCTATTTAATATGCAGGTACTTCAGACGTTGCTGAAAGGCTTCTATAGCTTTGTGGCCAGTCAAGTAGATTGCACATTGTGGGTGGCATTATCAGTGTTTATTTATTCATTTTGTTTATATGTACTTGGAGCTTTATGCTGGGAACAACATGATGGGGGATATTTGTGTTTTTCACTCCTCGGTAGTGATATGGTTATGCTGCTCAAAGACAGATCAGGTTGGGAGGGGCCAACAGGTTGTGTTGTACTGTAATGTTGAATGTTGTTATGTCCATTTAAATGAACTAGGCAGCTACCTACAGAGGGAGCATGGTGCTGTTTCAGATGACTTGTTTTTACATTTGGATAATGGAAATGTTGTAATTACAGCACAGCTTGGGAAAGTCAAGATATTGGTGGTGATAAATTTTCAGCTCTTTCATTCAGGAGCGGTAGAGTGCCTGATTCAACTGAAGACGATCAGTGGAGTTGATATGTATAGTGGAGAAGTGGTCATATAATACTTTTTTATTAATTTGCCTGTTTTTATATATTCCTTGTTTCCTTTATCTCTAGCCATATCGTAAGATGGTCAGAATATCCTGTTTTAAGCACTTCCCCTTCTCTTATAACTAAACCTTCTGATAATACATACCCCTTTTACAAGTCTACGAATTTTTACCCCAGGGTCTTAACTTACCACATCTTATAATGTCTGACATTTTTCTTATAAAGTTTTCTTTCTTCTTACACTTGCCTCTTGAATCATAATTAAAGTTTCCTGTTATTATAATATTAATATTTATCATTACATAATCTAAAAATATTATGAAATAAGCTTTCCCTTTCTTTACAGTTAGTATAAACATATAATGTTAAAAGTCATTATGCTTGTTCTTTCCATTTTAAATCTACAATGGTTAATCTTCACATTAACCATCTAATGTTGTGTCTTTCAGCTTTTCCCAGTTAGTTGTCGCCACAGCGGAACTCCGGTCCGCTAATGATTAGCAGTAGATTTTTACGTACTGGCTTGCCGGGCCTAACGCACAACCTTCAATGAAGGAACGCCCATTCACGCATGTCACTACACAGAAGATGCTCTAACTGAGAATCGAACGGGCAACATCTAACTGTGAGGCGACAACGCTACCGCAGCACCACCACCGCTAATAACATCACTGTATTTCTACAGAATATAACTATTCCAGAACATCTCTCATTTCCCAAATTCCAGATTATCTTTCCTCCCCATAGTTTCTCTGTTTGAAATCTTTTTTTCATTTGTTAAAAATCTTGCATCTTCTAATATAATTATATCTGCATCACATGTATCACACCACTCCAAAATCCCTGTTCTCATAGCAAATTACTAGGCTAGCTTTCTTCATAGACCATTTAAGCCTAGCCAAATTCCCTCCCAAAGGTGAGAATCAAACACTGTACTTTGTGTCTATGAGTCAGACACCTTAAGCATTATACCAACCCCCAGTCATTAGCTGTATGTATTTTTTTATCCATTTTCCTTCTTTCTTCATTCGTACGTATCCCTTTAAAATGTATTTTTCTGCCTTTTATCCTTTTGCCAATAGATTTTTTTTTCTTTTACTACCCCCCAATTTATGTCATCTTCATTACTTATTTTAAAAGCATCTTCTTTGTCCTTTTTATTATTTTTTGTCACCTAACATTTCTTCTATTTCTACACCTTCTGAAATGTGTTCATTTTCTTCTCCTTTTTTCTTTTTCCTTACTCTTATTTTCATTTTACAGTCCATCCATAAATGTCTAATTTTGTTACATTTTTAACATTTCAATTCACATTTTTTTCATTAGGTCCCATTTTCCCACAAATGTAACATTTTTTTTTTTTACAGTTACTTATCAAATGCCCTTCTTTTAAAAAAAAAAAGCTTTTGTCATAAAATTTTGCAATGTCCAATACTTCTTTACATGAAATTTTCAAATGTCTTTTCAAAGTCTCTCTTTTTGCCTCTGTTCAAAATTGTACATGATTTTTTGGTTTGTTTCTTAGTTAAATGATTTTATCACATAAATATTCCATGGGTTACAGTCTTTCATTTTTCATGTTCTGCAAGAAAATTTTCCATTAAAAAACAGTCTCAAATATAATGTCACAAAATGTACCTTTGTTAATAAGAATAATGCATTTACCTCGTGTGCTTTTACAGCCAATGGAGCTAATAAATTGTCCCATACTTCATACCTGTCCATTTCTTTGTCTTCTTTACTTTGAATCCTTACCATGTAGTTCTGTTTTTCATTTTCTTTTGCCTTCTTTTACTTTCTCTTCATATGTTTTCTTTTCCATCTCACCACTATTCTTCAACTTTGTCTCCGCATCCTCCATTTGTTCCTTCCAGAAGCATCTTCTTCATTTTCTGGCTCACTCTGCGCCACCATTTCTTTAAGGAAATCATCCCGCAAGCCTCCTGATTGGAGGGTTGTAATTATATATCCATCATTTGCTGACTCATCTGCATCAAACAGATTTCCATGAAACCGTTCCTCAGAATCCTGCACACATTCTCCAGTCTCAATATTTGTTTTTTCCTGCATTTGTTTCATCATTTCAACATATGCTTCTATCTCCATTTGCCTCCCTGTTTCTCCAGGCCACCTTTCCACCTGGAATGGAAACAGGAAGCAAACCTCCAAAGTGGATCCCACTCACAACAATGATGACTGGGGGAAATTCCCTAATGCCTTGGTCAAATTTCCCCTAGTAGTATAAATACCACCTTGGGCATCCCCTGGAAAGAGGCTTCTAGTCTAGTAGGACCAACCTGGTCAGCAAAGGAAAAATAAAAAAAAAATAATAATTTCAAGGTGTTTCCCTTCATTTCACCATCCTCATCAGACAAACTGTAAGCACAGGCTCATGTGGGCTTTCAATCTCTTCTTCTAAAATGAGTTCTTCTATGGTTGTTTTTGTCATTTTTCACATAACCTCAGCACTTCAACTCAAAATTATTTCAAAAAATCTTTTCACTGCCCCTTATGAGTTTAAACTAGTAAATTCAGATAAAAAACAAAATTATAAATTGATTAAGTAAAGAAGGTGACTAACTCTGTGATGTACCACAGAGTATTTTTATTAATTTATGTTTATGTGATTTTGACAGGCGGGGAATTAATCACTATCCTAAGCTGTTAAAGCTGACATCAAAAGAATGCATTACTGCTTCTTTCTATCTATCATTAATTATCAACATCTGCAGTGTACAACATAGACCACTGAACATGTTGCTGAGACACAAGATTACATTCTGCATCCGCAGTTGTGACTACTACCCAAATGCTCCCCAGTAATTTCCTAAATATATTTCATAGACTTCCAAGGGTTAGAAGGTAAGACATAAAATTAGCTGTTTTGTATGAATATCCCTCCATGGAAACATGTGAAGAAACAATGCAAGCAATAACTTCAGTTACCTGTGACTAAGATCTAAAGAATACTGAGCAAACCAGCACTACCCCAACAGACAGACAGATACAGAGCACTACCCCAACAGACAGACAGATACAGAGCACTACCCCAACAGACAGACAGATACAGAGACACACAGACATACTTCTTTTTTGGCATTCTTATGTGAATGTTGCTATGTAGAGTAATCTACCAGTATACCATGCTTCACTATACTCTGAATAAACTTGCAAACAAGAGCTAAGCACTGGTTCTGTACAGATATACAAATACTGATAATAGCACTTGTTAGCTCTAGGAAGTCTCCTGTGACCATTATAACTGGAAGACAGTTGGGTTACTACACTCAACATTAGAATCAGAGAACCAGGAAAAGGTATGTATTTTTCCCCCCATTTTCTCACTTTTTTTCTGTGTTTGTGCGACTTCAGATTAAGTATACATGCACACACATTCATGCACACACATATATATAAATATATGGGTCTATATTAGATCTTTAGCGCTATAGGGTGGACAGGGACCTCCTACAGCAGATTGTTGAGCTGTTCCAGCCATGCCTGACACACAGAACTAGCAGAGGGGAACCCATCCCAGTAGAAACGTAGGTATGTGTAGGCCTAAGAATACTAGCTACAGGTACCTTCCAAAGGCCAACTGGGGATATGATGGGGATCTCACAGGCATCAGCATTCAGGGTACTCCCCCAGTTCCTGGATGCCATGGCAGAATATGTCGGTGAGCACATATATTTCCCCCTCACCCGTGAGGCGTCAGCCAGCAGTATGCTTCTCTTCCACCAAAGAGCGGAATACCCTGAGGTAGTGAGTGCAATAGACTGCACGCACATATGCATCAAACCACCACCTGGTGAGCAGGGTAGGGTTTACATAAACCACAAGGGTTTCCCCTCCATCAACTGCCAGGTCATGTGCGATGTCCAGGGCATAATACTGAATGTGTGTGCAGCCTGCCTTGGAAGTTAGCTCGATTCCCACATCTGGCATCTGACGCAGCCGTACCAGAAATTTGCCAGTGGGGCATTCCACATGGTCACATAGTGGGGGATGCTGGATATGCATTGGAACCTTGGCTGATGACACTCATCAGAAACGCACACACACCTGAACAAGAACTCCATAATGAGGCACACGCACAAACAAGAATCATAATAGAGCATGTGTTTGAGATGCTCAAGTCAAGGTTCCGGTGCCTGGACACATCCAGTGGAGCCTTGCAGTATTCACCAACTAGATGTACCCAAATCTTCCTTGTATTTGCCATTCTACATGGAAACAGCTGCAGCAGGAGCAGCAAGGGGCAGGGTCATATAGCCCCCCACCAATGCCAAGGCCTGTACAGGCACAGAGTGACTCAGAGGAGGAACAACCTGAGCCTGCCTCAGTAAGCAGAAGTAGGCATGCCCAGTATGCCCTGGCCCTGGCAAAGAGGCAACGTATAGCACATACACTGACATGGGAGGGACCCAGGGAACAGCACCTCTCTCTGACTCTCATATACTGTAAAAGGGATGCCAAACATTACACTACCTGTGCCTATCCATGCGTAGGCAGTGTACTATGTGCATCCAATATAGGCAGCCCTGCAGCATGACCCTCAATACTGGGACACCAACAGGATAAGTGACTCACACATGCCAGTCAGGAAGGGGTTCACATAAACAACAACAGTCACAGCCAGCAGGACAGGTGTAGACAAACACAAACAAATGCTGTACTATGGCCTCTGAATGAGGGGACCACAGCAGGCCAGATAGTGGGATGTCAGTTGTGGCAGCTAGGAAGTCAGAAACCAATGTGTATGCAATCAAAAGATAAGAACAGAAGTACACTGGTATGGCGTAGCCAGCATGATGGGTAAGACCACTGACAGAATCGGACTACAAGACATACTAGTACAGTCCTAGCAAATATGTACAACTGTCAGGTGTGCCCCCCATCTCACATAGAAATACAGTAACACTCAGGTGCCCCCTCCCACTCCTGTGTAGAAACATAGAAATAGTCAGGTGTACCCCCCGCTATGTAGACATGTTGCAACAGTCAATGCCAAATGATCTGTGGATACCCTGCAGACACAGCATGCTACCTGTCGGTGTACAACACAAAGGTCAGCTGTGCAGTACAAACCACTGGACATGCTCCACACATGCATAACAAACGGCCTTACTAGGCATGCTCACACACTTAGAGTAATGAAGGCAATGTCAGTCATCAACATACTGAAAGGTCATACTGGGTGCTCACACACTTAAACAAATGAAGGCCATGTATGCAAACACCAATGGACCAGACATATCCAGCAGTTGCAATAGTTACTGCAGACACATGTCAGTATGCACCACACATGCCTTGCACACACAGTGGATAGGAATACAGACATATATGTAAGAACAACACACCTAATACGCCAAAGGTAGATGGATATAGATGTGTGGAAGAGGGTGACCGTGGCAAGGAGCCATCCACGCCTGTCCCACCGTGCACACAGCCAAAATGCCCCAAACACATCGGTTGCAGATGTCACACACTGTAGTTACTAGCAACCAGTACCTGTCAGCACCACAGACTATGTGGTTTACGTGCCAGCTGTGCAACATGGCTGTACAAGGACATAGTCAGCTCGTTGCCCTAGACACACACCTTTGACTTATGACCCCATGTGTGGCCGCCTGTGGCGTGTCACCCCTACATGAATGGTGTATGGGCTTTGCACACACTGGCCACCCCATAGCGGTACCCTGACAAGCCTGCTGAGGTTATCCAATGTGTAATACACCATTGGGAGACTTGTAGGTCAGTAATCTCTGTGGTGCATCCCATAACTGCGTACTGCTGTAGTGTTATAAACTAGATAGGTAGGAGTTTTAACCCCAGACATGGCAACTGTGCGTATGAGTATGTGTCATTGTTCATGTGTGCATGTCTGTCTCTCACTGACTGTGTAGAGAGCAATGCTTTTTAGGCCACTCACACCCCTTACAAGTCGAATACCCTCCTTTGGCAAGGCTGCTGATGTCACGCAACTTGAAATACACCTCTGGGACAATCATAGCCGAGTAATCTCTCGAGCATGGCCCGTAACATCGTATGGCCAAGGAGTTAGTTGGGAGTTCTAGCCCCTGACCTGCCGACTGTGTATGTATGCGTGCATGTCCAACTGTGTAGAGAGCAATGCTTTGAGGTAACTCACACCCCATACATTTTACATACCCACCATTGGCAAGGCTGCTGATGTCACCCACTTAGAAATACTCCCCTGGGAGAGTTGTAGCCCAGTAATCTCCATAGCACATGCTGTAACTGCATACTGCTGTAGTGTGATAATGTAGTTAGGTAGGAGGTCAAATCCCAAACGTGGCAACTGTGCTTGTGTGAGTCTGTGTGTGCATATGTGTGCATGTCTGTCTGTCACTGACTGTGTAGAGAGCAATGCTTTTTAGGCTACTCACACCCCTTACAAGTCAAATACCCTCCTTTGGCAAGGCTGCTGATGTCACACAACTTGAAGTACACCTCTGGGACGATCATAGCTGAGTAATCTCCATAGCACATCCCGTAACATCGTATGGCCATAGTATGATTAAGGAGTTAGTTTGAATTTCTAGCCCCCGACCTGCCAACTGTGTGTGTATGCATGCATATCTGACTGTGTAGAGAGCAACTCTTTTAGGTAACACACACCCCGTACATTTCACACACCCAACTTTGGCAAGGCTGCTGATGTCACCCACCTAGAAATACTCACCTGGGAGAGCTGTACTCCAGTAATCTCTGCAGCACATGCTGTAACTGTGTACTGCTGTAGTGTGAATTAGATGCATGGCTGGGTTGCATCCCTGCAAATGGCAGTTCTGGATGTATTGTGTGTGTCACTGTCTGTGTAGGGAGCAATGCATTTTAGGCTAGTCTCTCACCGTCATTTCAAAGCCCTACTCCTGCTGATGTCAGTCAGTGTGAAATACACTTATGGGCAAGGACTACCCCAGTAATATCCATGGAGCTTACTATAACTGTGTAGTGCTGTAGTGTCATACACTAGTTAGGTAGGGGTTCTACTCCCAAACAAGACATGTGTGAGTGTGTATTTGTAACCCGTATCCTGTGTACAAGTGGTTGTGACTGTGTGACACCTGTGGCCAATGTGGTGTGGGTTTTGCATTTTCCTATATGGTGGCCATACTATATAACACAATGTCCACTGTACAGGGATAACACATGTGATATGGCTGAGAGGCCAGAGTGCAGAGCCATATCCAGACATGGGACATCAAGGCCAGGCAATCACAGTTAGCAACCCCAGTATTACCCAGACTGCACACTCACCCCATGTGTCATACACACACACATGCCTAGGTAACAGCCAATATGTGAGTAGTACACTGCACATTGGCCACTGATAGTAACTATAGAGTGACAGCGGTGGGCCACAGAGGGCATGACACCCAGTCCATCTGTCCAATATGCACATACGTGCAGATAGTGCACCTCCCCATGTTCTCCAATGGAAAACTGCACCACCTGTGGTGACATCACATGTGACCCACAATGGACATACCATGCCTGACAACATGCCCGTATGGACAGATGCCACTGACACCAAGAAATGCTGATAGCATGCACACCATGTAGGTGCAGGGTAAAGCTGTTGACCATTACCAGCCCCTGCCACAGGTGGGTAGGACTGGCACATCTGATGATAATCTGTGTTCACAGCATGGGCCGGACACCCCAGGTACAGTTTCACATATCACTGTACATGCATGTGGGAGATGTGCACATCCCAGATGCAGTCCATGTCATGGACAAAGGAACACAGACATGGCAAGCAATGCACAGCAATGCCCACACACAGTAGTCACCCAGGTGACTGGATGGGGGATACAATATCCGCCTGTGTGGGCAAATGCAGACACTATATCCCTGAGCCACAATGCAGACCATCCTCATGTGGCCTGATGCCTGATGCCAAGGTACACCCACACACCTGTGCAGACATTCACACATGCATGTCAGTAGTGGCACCCTGTGTGTTTGTGTGTGTGTTGCATGCTGCAGATGTTCACATCCACACAATGTGAATGGCTTGGCCTGGATAGCAACAGCTGTGAACCTTTCCAACCTACTGTATGAGTGTAACTGGTCCACTGTAGCATCACTCCGTTGATATAGTTGTCAGTGTCTGAACAGCTATATGGCATGGCATGTAGAACTGTAATAGCACACGATAACAGGTTACCATGTCAGCAAACCTGTGGGTGTTGTTTTGCCTATGACCTCTCTGTGGATGTATGTTACAGGCAACAATTGTCATTTGTATGGGTGACACATACAGTGTCTAGTCATTCAGGGGTCAACTGTAGGAAAAGTGGCTGTTCCATATTATGTGCACCTACCGCTTATGTTTCATACTGTACATATAACTGCATGTGTATGTGTAGTCACATGTATATGTACACATATATATATATATATATATATATATATATATATATATATATATATATATATATATATATATATCTAGGATGTTTGCTCGAGTGAGCAAATGTCCGAATCCATAAAAACTGAACACACTTTAATGAAAGCACTTTTAAGCGTGTTACAAAACAAAAAAAGCACTACATTTACATTTTACCAGGAGGTCTTCGCACCCTTGCATCCCCTATGTGGGGGGCTGTGCCCCCCCCACCCCCCTACTTTAAGATTCCCCCTCCGAGACCGCACTACAGTAGGGAAAATGGAAATTTCCCTTACCCATACCATAGTACAGCCTCAGCAACAGGCATACACTCCTTACAACCCCCATGGACATACTGCAGCATGCTGTCTGATGTCAGACACCTTCCCATACCCTTCGCCCGTACAGCCCCCATATGACCTATGTGGTGCATGGGATACCTGCACAGTGATGTGATATGGCAATCCCACAACCGATGAGTTGTACACCTGGCCCTGCCACATGTGTCATTGTGTTTATGTCCTTGTAAGAGTGCAGCTGTGTTGACACTGGCACCTGTTCATGCAAACAGGCATGGGTATGTCACCTACTGTACAGGTACTGTATCCCTGTTGCAGATGTCACTCCCCATCACATATATGCTCTGAGTGCTCCACAACAGGTAACCCATGTGGTGCATCCAATAATTGCAGCAGACTGTGCTAGCACTACATAGTCATCAGGAGTTTGATACCCTGTGGTGCTAGGTGTGTGACACAACCATGCCTCAGTTTTACCCTCCCACTCCTCCCTGACATGTATTAGCATCTGTCTGTGTCCCCCACCCTCTCTCAGGTGGATGTGGAAACCTACACCTGCCTTGCTTAGGCAGCAGCATGTGGAATGTAGGTAATGCTCATGATCAGCTGATGACCTCTGCACAAATCGCAGCCCTCTCCTAGCTGATTTCATGTGAAACAGCTGTGGTAACATCACCATCACCAATTGTATGGAAACACACTCCAATATCCAGCAACATCATGATGGTGTTTGCCCTTGTCACCCACTGTGAGCAGGAACTAGATCTGGTGTGTGCCAAACAGCATCCCAGATGAATTACGGTGTACCTCTAACAACATACACTGTGGAAACAGTGCATCAAATGGGAGTTGGATGTGCCTGACCTGACTACAGCCTGTATACTGCATTTGGAGTAATGTTGCTTTCACAGTGTTTGTGTGGATATGGCTGATGTACATGTCTCAGTACCTGCCATGTCAGTTCCATGTTGATGAGGAATCACCATCTGCAGGGTCATCTGCAGCCTGGGTAGTGTTGTGTTCATGGCTACATGTGCCACCCATGGAGCATCTAGCTGTTGACTGATGAAGGTAGTGTGAGGATTGCAGTCAGTAGATGGAGAAAGCTGTGGTAGGCACAGATGTCATATCCTTCAAAGGACATATGTTGCAACAACCCTGTAACAACAGTAAATGTATGTGGTCATCACAGCAGCATGTCAATATTGGTCCTGTGTATGTGCTCCCAGCCACACCTCTGTCAACCTTTGTACATATGTCATGCATGAAGTGGTGCATATGTGCTGTACACCATACTTTGTGGCATCATATCTGAGAACAAGCCACGGATATATCTGACTGCTACACATGTTATGTACAATAGGGGTTACATTACATTACATTATCTGCACATTCTGAGGATGTCCATACAGTACTGAGGTCTGTGTACCTATGGTGAATGTTGACAGTGTGTGTAGTGTTGATATGTACCTTAGCCTGTGTACAGACTGTGGTAGATGACATTGTTCTAGTTCCCCTACTTGCAGATGTTACATGCTGCCCCACTATATGGTACTGTAGTGGCATACATGTTTGTAGGGCCATAAATACACATGTCCCATACCATAGACACCCACCAGACCAAACTGTGTAGCAGGCCAGTATATGTAGAGAAGTCTGTGAGTGGCACATATGAGGATGGTGTCAAACACATAGTCCATATACTGTCATACCATGCTAGCTAACCATATGTGGCTGTGGCTGTGTTCACAGTGGTTGTTGATATGCACTGTCACACAGCTGTATCCTACCCTGTGCTGTGACATGCCTGTGGAGCTTGCTGTATATGCAGGTGCATGTGCATTCCTCCTTGGGAGGTGTAGGCCAGTGTTGAGACAGTCTGCTTGCAGCCTGCACAGTGCATTGTGACATGCCTAGCAGCTGAGTGTAGCTAGCCAGTGGGATGTCATGCACAGATACTAGCCAGATGTCCCACTGCCAGACCTCCCCTAACAGTCATGTATGTCAGACAGGGCAGTGGGATGCAGTGCAGATGTATGTCAATATCTATTGTGTAGTATGTGGCCATGGTACCCCTGTACCAGAGGTCATACCATTACAGGCCAGGCAGGGGTGTGTGAGTGCATGATCTATGGTTGACATTATATACCTGTCGTCATGTGTTATACCCATCTACATGGCCATCCACATTGATATTGTGAGGCATGGTACACATGTGTAGCACTAAGGGCATATGTGCATACCTCTGGAATGTAGAGACTGTGTCAGACCCCCACATATACTGGCCAATATCTCTGCTGCAGTCCACAGTGGCATTACATGCTATCAGCAGTACTGTACACTGATGTCCTTTGGACGTTGTTCATTAACCAATGGCACACATGTTATAAGCAGATATGACCTGCCACACACACCATGTCTGTGAAGACAATCCCAATGACAGCAGCAATAGCCTACTAATATACCTGCTAGAGATACCTGACATCCCCTGCAACTACAACATTGGGAACATACGGGCTGGGATGGCCTAAACTTCATGTCCAGGAACTATGGTGGGAATATATGTACATTTACATATCCAGATAGCCAGATATATGAATACACATGTGTACTACACCCATTTAACACTGTCATGGTAACCACCCACTATTGATCCCCACATTATATGTGTGTGGTGTCATTACATTTCCTGTGTGATGGGCATCCATCCTGTGTGTGGGCAGCAGTGAAACCGACAGCATGTAGCAATACCCCATACAGGAGAAGTGGCACACTCAGGGCAGCCACATATTTCTTGGAAGATCAGGATGTACAGACAGACTGTGAGTTAAGTTGTGTTATGCATTGTACAGTACTGGTGTTACAGGGTGTGGGTGTACATACTAGTTTGCCATGGAATGCAGTCTGTCTGCATAGCACACAACTGTGGGCCTATCCTCATGCCAGCCGGAGCTGTGCCTATCACGTTTTGTCTGTCCACCACACAGGTATTGTGTCAGATAATACACTGGCTGTGTGTGTTGTGTGTTACCAGTGCATGGCTACATCCATGGCTGTCCATACCAGCAATTCCCCGACTAAGGGTATGTTACAGACTATCCTGTAACACCTCCACCTTGCGTAGTGTATGGCAATAGTTGTCCACATATGTGCCTATATACCACTCTCTGTCTATCACCTACATACCAAGCTGTGCACATATGTCATGTTGTCAGTGGTTGATCCAAAGTGGTCTGGTAGTATAACACACTGCTATGTCTGACATTAGTCCACTGCCATTGTAACCCCCACACATATGGTGGGGCTGGGGTCATATGTGTGTGGGCGCCACCTACACAATACATGTGTGCCCTCATGCACTGCAGAGCCCATTGTATGTAACAGTGGTATATGGCCCTGTATAATTGAGTCCAGGGGGGACCACCAGAAAATACCTAGGCTGCTGCAAAATGTGGGATTATCAGGGCTGAGCTGCCTTAAGGTATCTGGATGTACAGTACCACATACTTCACCTATATACACATTACTGTCATGGATCTGGGTACT
Organism: Protopterus annectens; assembly: GCF_019279795.1. Taxonomy (NCBI): domain Eukaryota; kingdom Metazoa; phylum Chordata; order Ceratodontiformes; family Protopteridae; genus Protopterus; species Protopterus annectens. Next base: position 180,793,661 of record NC_056735.1, read on the forward strand.
GCAGGACTACTGCCCCCTGCCATACAAACTGTTCTGTGTGTTGGTGTGCATGCGATGGTGTCAGTTATGCCACGTTATGTAGCAGTTACAACCCATGTGGTCATAAGACATCCATACCACCTACTGTGTTTGTACAGTGTGTAGATAGAGGCTGCTGAACTACACACCTGGAGTACATACTGTCGATTGTTAGGAATCCTGTGGCCCAGTTTGTCTTTCCTATTGTACAATGTGAATGGCTTGGCTTGGATAGCAACAGCTGTGAACCTTTCCAACCTACTGTATGAGTGTAACTGGTCCACTGTACCATCACTCCGTTGATATAGTTGTCAGTGTCTGAACAGCTATATGGCATGGCATGTGGAACTGTAATAGCACACGATGACAGGTTACCATGTCAGCAAACCTGTGGGTGTTGTTTTGCCTATGACCTCTCTGTGGATGTATGTTACAGGCAACAATTGTCATTTGTATGGGTGATACATACAGTGTCCAGTCATTCAGGGGTCGACTGCAGGCATAGTGGCTGTTCCATATTATGTGCACCTACCGCTTATGTTTCATACTGTACATATAACTGCATGTGTATGTGTAGTCACATGTATATGTACATACATATATATAAATATATATATATATATATATATATATATATATATATATATATATATATATATATATATATATATATATATATATGGATCTAGGATGTTTGCTAGAGTGAGCAAATGTCCGAATCCATAAAAAACGAACACACTTTAATGAAAGCGCTTTTATCAAAAAAGCACTTTCATTAAAGCGTGTTACAAAACAAAAAAAAAGCACTACATTTACATTTTACCAGGAGGTCTTCGCACCCTTGCACCCCCTATTTGGGGGGCTGTGCCCCCACACCCCCCTACTTTAATATTCCCTCTCCGAGGCTGCACTACAGTGGGGAAAATGGAAATTTCCCTTACCCATACCGTAGTACAGCCTCAGCAACAGGCATACTTACGCAAAAGTGCTTCTTCGGCAAAAAGCATTTTCGTGTAAGTATGCCCAGCCGTTTGGGTTTTGGTCATTTGCTCACTTGAGCAAACGTTCTAGATCCATGTATGTGTGTATATATATATATATATATATATATATATATATATATATATATATATAAATATAAAATCATGTATATGTATACCTGTATCTGCATATTTGTGTCTGTGTATCTGAAGCCTGGTAATGTTGATGGCATGCACATAATACATTCCCCATGGGAGCCAGAATGTACTGCATGATATGTTACCACTAACAGCCTGACGTCATACAGGTGGGATGTAGTACAGGTAACATCGTGTGCCCATTTTGCCACTGGCCCTGATTATGGGATCACCAATACTTGGTAGTGTATTGCAGGGCAGACGTGTTTGGCTGGGGGGGGATGCCTATTTGTACAACCTGTATAGTGTGGGGTGCCCCTCAACCCCATTAATGTAACATGTAGCCTATTACACTCCACTCCCTAACAGCTACATGTGCCTTGTAGTACCAGCACAACAGTGTTGCACCAATGGGTCAGTAGGCATGGGAATCCCATTGAGGTCTGCCACGTGTGTGTATATGTGCATGTGTGCATATCTGTAGGGTACACCGGTCCAAGTCCACATACTCCTATTACAATACACATTGCCACACAGTAGTATGGATATTGTTGTTGTCGCCCATAGGTGTGGCAATGCAATGCAACACACTACTATGCCTGTGGCGTGTGCATCACATGCATATCCCTGTGGTACCACTGTTGTGATAATGCAATGGGTTGTTTTTGCATTGCAGTCACTGTGTGATAGTGGGTATGTCAGAGTATCTAGATGGGTTCTAGTGTGTACAATACCCAGTGGGGTATGTGGGTGCTGTGTACACTGTCTTTACGCCATGGTACACCTGGTATATGGCCCACATACCAATCTCTGGTGGCCAATGTCACCATCATCCATACAGGTAACAGAAAAAAGGATATGGCCCAGTTACACATGTGCTGTGTGCAACCTACCTGTAAAACATTGAACACATGGACTAGTTAGTTATCAACTATACAACCAGGTCTCTAAGATGTGTGTCTACCCAATGCCAAAAGGTAAAACGCTGCTACCTGAAGGTCCACCTTCATAAAAAAAATGTAAAGTATGACTTAATAAAGACGATGGCGGACCACCACGAAAAGCAAAAGTATCTTTAATATAAAGACAAGATAAGTGCTTTCGCGTACATCACAGGTACGCTTCATCAGATCTCAATTAACCAAGCAAAAGCTAACATTATATACATTCTCAATGATTAAAAACACTCAGAAACAAATAATTGATTAATTAATCAATCAAGTAATTTAACAATTATGACCCAAATTCCTGCAATGTATATGTATACTCGCACAATAGCATTTCATGTAATACAGCCCAAAACCCAAAAATCAATTGATGAAAATTCTCAAACTAGATATATTCAAAATGAATACTGATAATAATCATAATGGTAAATAAAAAATATAATAAATAAATTGATATTTTATAAAATAACATGAGTGTCTGCATGTATATGTACCTAAATGTATTACTTTACTATAGGTAGCATATATAAATCTGATTATATATATGTACATGTGGTACTTAGATAAAATCAATATATAAAAAACAATATGTGAAAACATAAATGATATAACATAAATATTCACTAAATAAGATACTTAATTACTCTAAAAAAGGTGCTGCCACCTATTTCTGTTATATATACAAACATAAACAGGTCAAATTCAAAGTAATGTATAAATCTAAGACTATATATATGTGTGTCTACCCATTATGTGTCGGTCAATGTGTATATGATGGCATGACACACTATGTATTCACTATATACAAACATTACATCCCCATTACCATATTGTACATGTCTATGGATGGTCTGCATGTAGCACATGACCTGGTACACACCTCACCCTACAGATGGTATTGCGTGTGCAATGACAGCCACACAGTTCAGTAGAACTACATTCCCGGGTTGGGGTCTAGACACAGTGTCGCCAAGTCAAGATGTGTGTGCATGTAGATGGGTTGACATAAGGGTGCAAATCAAACCTGTACCAACAGGCCACTGGTCATAATTGCACAGCCAATAGTTGTTATACATAACTGTGGCATGTGTGCAACTGGAACACCACATATGTCATGGCCATGGTGTCACCACACTGACATACTCCTGTGGAATATGACTGCAGACCATCCTCCTGCTGACACATGTATGCCTACAACACAAATGGATGACAGTATGGGGATTGCAATTGGTGTTACCAACAGCTGGGATGCATCCTAGCTGCATGGCTACACTACCTGACATGTATGCAGTACACATTACCTCTGACTACATTCTACACTGCAGTACATTGTGGCACTCTATTACAGTCACCGTGTGCATCAGAACAATGTTAGACTGACCCTGCATTGATGTTAGGGATAGCAGGGATGTGGCACAGGTATCATCATAAGCACAGGGTGTGTGAATGTCATCCTAGCTGCATGGCTACACTACCTGACATGTATGCAGTGCACATTACCCCTGACTAAATTCTACACTGCAGTACATTGCAGCACTCTATCACAGTCATCGATGTTAGGGATGGCAGGGATGTGGCACAGGCATCTTTATATGCACAGGGTGTGCAACTGTCATCCTAGCTGCATGGCTACACTACTTGATATGTATGCAGTACACATCACCCCTGACTACATTCTACACTGCAGTACATTGCAGCACTCTATTACAGTCACCGTGTGCATCAGAACCATGTTAGCCTTTCCCTGCAGCGATGTTAGGGATAGCAGGGATGTGGCACAGGTATCATCATATGCACAGGGTGTGTGAATGTCATCCTAGCTGCATGGCTACACTACCTGACATGTATGCAGTACACATTACCCCTGACTACATTCTATACTGTGGTACATTGCGGCATCCCATTACAGTCACCGTGTGCATAAGAACCATCTTAGGCTGTCCCTGCAATGATGTCATGGATGACAGGGATGTGGCAAAGGTATCAACATATGCACAAGATGTGTTGAAGGTGTGCCAGAGGCCGAGGGTGGTCCAAACATGTGTTACCATGTGTGTGGGTGAGGGGTGTAGTTCCTTGATTGGGGCATGGTGATGTGGTGTGTGCCGGTATGGGGATGCTCTAGGTGTGGTTGCATAGTGTGTGGGTATGCATGCACACAGTTCCGTCATGTGGCTGCCCCACACGAGTAATGTTGGACAGCTGCAGACCATACCCGGCAGGGTGTGCAGTTCAGTGCCTCCGGCCAAGGACACGCCGACTGTGCCTGCCAGGGGTTCCATGGGCACATGCAGATACAGACCTTGAGGTGCTGCTCTCCCCTGATGATGACATATGTCCACTGGAACTATGTCCCCCCTTGGCCTGGCCAGGGCCACGTGCACGTGGCCTACTGTGGTGTGGTGTGGACAGCAGCACCTGTGGTGTGCTGGGGCTGGTACTGCCACTACGAGAGCAGCTGTGAATCTCGGCATGTCCACATTGACTGCCAGCTGCTAGTGTCTCTGGCCTACATCCTTGCAGATGTTGCACCACTCCCACCACACATTCTAGCACAGACATACCACGGTCGAGGAGGTCAACCATCTCACCCACCATCTATACATGACCTCAGCATATTCATGGAAGGCAACTGTGAGTTCATGGATGTTGCCACTTACAGCTGCAAAAGTAGACCTCTGCAGCCTCAGGACCTGTCTGGAGTGCATTTCCATACGTGCCTGTGCCTCCATTACAGCCTGAAACATGCTCCTGGTGGTACAAGTTGTGGCAGCCTGCCAGGGGCAGGATGACCTGTAGTCCTCCCACAAGCACCATGGTACATCTGCCAATGTGGTGGACTTCTGGACATCTGGCTATGCCAACTGTGTCCCAACACACTTTCCTGGCCATTGCCACCAAGCGTCAACTGTCCCTCTGCTATGGCCACATGTGATGGTGTTTGTATGGGCAGTGTAACTGTGTGTGGGCTTGGGTGACTAGGAGGGTGATGACACATGTTGGCACAGTGTTGGCCTCTGATAACCCCACCTTACCTCACCTGTACCTTCATCATCATTGGTGTCTGTAGGGACACCTACCCAGTATGCAAGCAGGAGGGACCATGACCCACCTCACCACCTGTGGGGGAAACAAATACACACGTTAAGACCTGTACAGCAGTGCATAACAGTACACACACTCACACACACTCACACTGGCAGCCACCTTTCAACCTCACCTTCCCTGCATTTGCAGACAGTCCCACAGTCAGTTGCATATGTTTCCCTTCATGCATGGCACTTGCTAATACACACTCATCACTATTAACATATCATCCCTCCCCATGCCTACACATGTGGTTACCACACCTGACCTGTTACTCCATCACCTCCCTGACCTGGGTGGATTAGGTTGTACATGGCCTCACAGCTGTCACCCTGTATTACCCTGTGTATGGGCAGTAATGGTGTACGAGGCCCCTATATGGTTGGGGCTGATACATTCACTACATATGTCACACACTAGAGCCTCATACTACAGTCTTGCTCAGCCCATGCCACATCTGCTGCTCAAGCAACCCATCATGCGGACAACAGTACTACCTAGATACACTCACTGATGTGTTGTGGTAATTCCCCATTGCATTTGTAGTGCTGCATATGTGGGTAGCCTGCTGCTGGCAATATGATGTGCATACCTGGTATATCCTGCACCTCCCAATGTATGCTCCATGCTACAGTCCTTGTTATGCTATCAGCTGTCCTGTGTTCACATACCTGACAGGTTGTCCTGGTGTCCCATGTCTCACTCCATGTACGGCACAATCCCAAGGGGAAGTATCGTCATGTGGTCAATCCCACTATCGCCTGTGCATACATGGACACACACACACACACACACACACACACACACACACACACACACACACACACACACACACACACACACACATACACACACCTGACATGCATCATCCACACTCCACTAAATTGCACCTACAAACACAACCAAGTCACACACACACACACCACACTCCTACATGTGAAGTTACACAGCATTTATACACACAGTCCTCCCATTAGCCTTCTGTCAACATGCATTACACATGGAGCTCAACAGCATGCAGTGCAACTATAGTGACATCATGCTAGTGGCAGTATACATGTGTGTGAGGCACGAGCTTTGTTGGTAGGTTATGATCCCTCCCTGTGTTAACACTGCACCCATGTACAAAGTGTTACTGTGGCCTATTCTGCACCCTGCCTTGTACTGTGCACCATACCTTGCAGGTGTAGAAACCATTGATGCATCTGTAGTACTGTGTTGGTTATGTCAGCTCCATTGCTCACAGCCCCTGTGTGTTGTAGCAACACATACCTGGGATGGTATGTGAACAGCTATCAGTTGTGGATGCCTGATGTCTGCGTTACAGATCACAACAGCAGCAGTGCATGTATGACCAGTACATGACCATCACACTGACAACCAGCGGACCTTACCATGGCTGTGAGGGGTGCCCTACACATGTCCCAGACCTCTGCATGCTTGCAAGGTCTACTCATGTGCACATCCCTTGGAGTGCACACACTGCTGTGATGAGTGCTGTGGGGTCAGGGTTATGTCTGCAATGTTAACCTGCTTGTGTGCAGCTGTAGCCATGGTGGTGTTAAGTCACACATGTCCCTACTGTAAGCCATGTGTCCTGCCACATGTCACATCCCTCTGGACACATTGCAGATTGACAGGATGTTAGTTATCTTGCATGTGTCTGTTGTACCCTTCCGATACTCCAGCATGGTCTCTACTGTGATGCAGTGCATTTCTCAGCAACAAAACGTGAACATGTACAGCATGCAGTATGGGTAGGTGTGTTAGACATGTGCATGGGGAATAGCCCATATCTATTACATGCCCAGTAAATCATCATGCATGAACACGAATCATACTCACCGTCTATGGTCTGCTGCTGTGGTTGTATCCTGGAGGGACCTACATAGGAGTGCGAGAAAGAAGATGTCAGTGGCCACAGCTGTGGCATTCATAACAGGTAAGTGCAGCATTACGTTACATCATCAGTAGAATTGCACAATATTACAGCTTCTACACAACAGTTTATTACCACTACACAGCAACAGACAAACTATATGACATCTCAGTTATGCATGATGTATCTGTACAGCTGAAGATGCATACACACGAATGGTGTACCAATGTGCCCTGGGGCCTTACCTGCATGCTCCTCAGCTGGTGCGTTGTTGGCACCCACCTCCAAGATGTGCCCTGCCAGGTGTTGATGTTGCGGGCAGACAGGTGCCACTAGGCTGCTGAGAAGCTCTTCCACACGGGTGAGGGGTGAATGGGCGGCTTGCCCCCCCCCCTGTTGCGAGGTGGTCCCCCCTTACGGCAGCTGCACGCCGACATACATGGCAAAGCAGGTCAGTGCAATGATGCCAGACCTGCTCATAGCTGCAGTTATGCAGTCCAACATCATTGACCCTGTGGACTAGCTTGTTCCACAGGACAGTCCTCTCCTGCTGGTCGTGGGCTGTCCAGCCAAAAAGAAGTACATAGTGCTGTACCAGGTGGTCGATGATGATAGCCATTTCTGCGGCGCTGTATGCAGGAAGGCGATACTGTGACATGATTCCTGGAAGACATAAAAATGGAAACAGGTATGCGCCACCCATACAGCAGGGTTACCATAGTTCTTAATACACATATATGTTTCCCCCCATCATTTCAGCTACAACAGCACATTCACAGACTGCAATTGTTATGTCAGCTGCTTACCTACCATTGGGATATATGTTGCATTGTACCAAGCTTTAAGCTATGTGTAGGTGCCACCCTTTGTGCTATGTATTTGCAGCCATGCTCCCTGTGGGGACACTTATCTTTGCTGGCCTGTTACAGACTATTGCACCTGCATGCCATTGTCAGTGCCACTATATATATATATGTATATATATATATATATATATATATGTGTATAAATATACATCTATGTACATATATGTGTGTGTATATATATATATATATATATATATATATATATATATATATATATATATATATATATATATATATGTTGTACGTTGTTGCTATATCTTTGTCTATATGAGTGTCTGTATCTGTACACATACATGTCACAGTCCATATCACACAGATATGTGGACTGCATACAGACATCCGGTCCACATTCTGTAACCATCTTTCATTCACAGCTGCACTGTTCTGCCTTGCTGCAACACAGACAGGTGCCACATGTGAACACAGCTTAACATTAGGGTGATAACTATGGTGTAAGATTGCTGGTATGCCTATTACACACCTATAGCATTTGTGCATGCTACATTACACATTCACATGACTGTCCTGCAAGCGCTGTGCACTGACACACATGTGCCTATCATGATGGCAGTACATCCACCAACAGCTATTCTCCACACTAACATAAGATACACAGATATTTTGGATGACATCTTTGTCATTCATTGCTGATCTGTCCAGTTGGCAGGTATGTCCCACTGCTTACAGGGACAGACGGTATTGTCCAGAGCAATTGTTCAGTGGGACATCATTACAGGGACAACTACAGATGGCACATATCTACATCATACATCCTATTAATCTATACCACATCCTACATTAAATTACATACAGTTGTGTTTTACATACCTTTTAGTGTTTGGACAGATGTGACACCTTCCCAGTTGTGCTCTGTAGTACTGTGTTCCTCATTTTGTAAGTTCCATGGTATACATTTGTTTTCAATTTCCTTTTCTTTTCGGTTGGATCTCTCTCTCTCTCTCCCTCTCTCTCTCTCTCTCTTTCTCTCTCTCTCTCTCTCTCTTTCTCTCCCTCTCTCTCTCTCTCCAGCATGGCTTTTGTAGGTGATGCACATGATCAGATGATGGGCTCTGCACAAATCAGTGTGCAACAGTTGCTGACTGCGTGCAACCTGCTGTGTAGTGATTCTGTTAACCGTTGTCATGGCAACCCAGTACTATAAAATGCTTACTCGTGTGAGCATTGTCCCTTCACCTTTCCAGTATGGAGGACATCCTTCCTGTATGTTAGCAGCAGTGTTACGGATGGCAGGTTGCAGTACCTATTACAGCAGGGCTTGCAGACACAGGACAACTACACAATCTTAGGTTGTTCCAGACCTACAGACAGAGTGAGTGGTGTTGTTATGTGTTTTGTATATTGCTGGTCTTGCAGTGTTTGCATGTACATATTAGTTTAGGATGGAATGCAGTCTGTAAGCATAGCTCTCAACAGTGGGCCTATCCACATGATGGCCAGTGGATTGTCTGTTTGCTTTTGCCTGTGCACCACACAGGGCTTGTCCTAGATATATCCCTGGCAATCTGTCTGTTGCATGCTATCAGTACATGGCTACTTCCAGTTCTGTTCCTGATGTGTTATTCCTGCATAAGGGTATGTTGCATCGAATCATGTAACACCAGCAATGTGCAGGGTGTGTAACAGCAATATTATGGGTATGGCCCTGTGTTCCTGCCTCCGTCCTCCACATATATGGCTGGCTTTGTCCTGCTGTGATATGGTTAGGGGTTGTTCGGTATTGGCCTATCATAATATACTGCTGGCATTCCTGCTATCATCCCAGTCATATCGTGGATGCCCACGACATTTGTTGGTCAGGGTCCATACATGTGACAGATGCATAGACATTATCACAAGTAATAAATGTCGCCCTCAGCCTTGATGTAACTGTAACAATAACTGATGTAGGTGTAACTGACAGCTGCTGAACTACATCTGTTATTGTTTATTGTTACCTATCTTGATGGCAAATCCTTTGGCCACAGTTGTACGAACTGATGGGCCTGTCCTGGAGAGCATAATATGTTATACATCTGCACTGTCTGCATCTACTTTTCTGTGTAGGCCTTTCTTTCCTCACTGATTACATATGTGCAGATCTATGTGCTGTCAGTAATGGCATACATTATTGTAAAAGACACCATTATAAGTTGTCTGTGTATACATATCTGTGTGTCATCTCATGTCCTATAAATAGTGAGTGGGCTATGTGTAATTCCGTACTCCTGCTCAAGTGTAAATGTCATTTAGTAAGTTATACAGAAAAACGATTATGTTATACCGAGTTCACATGGGAAATAGAATGTGCTGCAGTGGAACCCGAACCGAGAATATGTGTGTGATAGGTGGATGCTCTGCCCACTACACTATTGCAGCTCTGCATAAGTTGCATATTCCTACCGTAATGTCATACCCATGCTCCCTTTCCCCGGCCCCCAAGCTCCACGCACTCAGCATCCATCCATTCTGCAGTTGCTAGCCCTGTCATACCACACCTCCACACATTTCCCTCTCTGCACGTCTTGGTATTCCTCCATATCTCCATATTACTATCTCAATGCAACCTTTTGCAAGCTCTTCATCAGTTTAGTCCACATACATTAGAGCATTCCCTTCATCCACCTCCGATACTGGTGGGAACATTATTGTGACCCATAACGTCTGGTGCGTCCCGACATGGACGGAACTGTTGTTGTGTCACGAGTACACTTTGCTGGTCTACACTGTTTCTCCCACTGTTAGCATCCTGCCAGGGTTTTCAGATGCAGTGGTTTGCTCAAACACCGGACCAGCCTCATCTCCCACTTCGGTGGATGAAACACACCCCAATGCCTTGGCCCGTTTTCCATTCCTCTCTTCTGTAGTATACGAGACTACTGTTCTCACAGTATGCATGGACAGGCACTGTTCACTGGTACTCATAGACTGCTCAGAATACTGTGGCTGAGCACTGTGCACATGTTTGCTGGTATTAATGTACATACTTACATACATTTCCTATACTGTTGACTGACTGTGCCGGATGATATGTTTGTGATAACAGAAGCTGATTGCATATCTGCCATGCCTTCATGATAACTCACTTGGACTATAGTGTGTGTGGGGGGGGGCTGGGAGTGCTGATTATGTTGTTACTGGCTACAATGAGGGCTGTGGGCTACATCATGCCTAAGGCACTGTGGGGGAAGTGTAGGCAGGTATGCACTGGTGTGCACTAGGCTTGGACTTGCTCACCTCCGGTTATGGCGTCTTACACTGGGTTGGCCTCCACATTGCTTAACCAGTGAGGGCATTGCTTACCACTGCCCACACAGGCATACTCTGCTTGCTGCCACATACCCCACGCTACTTCATGTACATGTCATTATTATACATGCTTACATCAGGTGTACATGTCAGGTATAACTGTTCATGAAGGTCAGTGTAAGGTTAAGTGGAATTCCAGATTAGCATTTCTGGTTAAGCTACACTCAGGTATTCGGGTTAGGTTTAGTTATGCCATACCTGTATTGTAGAGTAGATGTGAACAGTGGAGGTGTAGGCAGGTAGGTGGAGGGGGGACATTTTAACTGTATAGTAAGTCGTTTGATTGGTGGGGGAGCGGTACTGCAGGTTTGCAGGGTGTAAAGATATGTATGCGAGTCAGGACAGGAGGTGTCAGTGTCAGTAGTTGGTGCAGGGGTCTGGAGTGTTGGGGGATGGCAGAATTCACAAGGTGGTGATCCAAGTGTGCTTGGATTTTCCCTTCATGTGTTATTTACCTGTGTAGTCTGGGACAGCTGTGGTAATACACCTGGGTTGCGGGTTCCAGATTCTGCCAATATAGTTGTGTGGAGGGTGTCACCTACCTGTGACTGTGAACATTACTACGAATGCAACAGGGGTCAATAGTTAAGTGGTGTTATTGGGCCACACAGAGGGGCTGATAGTGGGGACATGTCCAGGGATGTGCAGGACAGCTGACGGGAAGGTCCACAGCTGGCCATTTCTTCTACAGCGACAACTGTGTATATACCCTGCATTTGGGGGTAGGTATGGACAATCACACCACTGGGTGGGGATGACGACAGCAATATAGCTCTCAACCAATCAGAGACAAATCTCAACAGACTCAGGACAAATCCTCAAATAATCAGGGACAATCAGGGACATTCTTTAAATATTTATACTATTAGCTTGAAACATTTGCAGATTAAGAGAATGTGGAGTAATACAGATATTCTGGCATAAAACGTCAATAACTCTGGATTACTATCATTATTTATTAAGGGCAATTCACCACCTTTTCTTCAGCACTCACCAGTTTTCAGGGGGATTAAGAGGGACAGACCTAAAATCGGAGTCTATATCAGGGACATCCCTGAAGATCAGGGACAGTTGAGAGGTCTGGACAGCAATAATACCTTGTGATGCAAATTAGTTCGGCTTGTATGCCTACAGTGAGGTGTTGCGACCAAGTGTTCGCTGGTGTCATTTAGTGGGTTTGCAACAACACATCTGATTATGCCATCCATTGCCATGTAAACTAGACTTTGCTGCAGTGGGACTCGTACTGGGCGTGGCTGCTTGTTAGGCGTCTGCTCTGCCCAATGCACACTACTGCTTACATCCCTGGGGCAGTCCACATAGAACCACTCCAGCCAACACCTGCACAGCTAGGCCCATAATTTCATACCCATAGTTCCCAAACCGTACATCCTCTTCGGCACTCTTCCTTACTCCGGGTGCAGGTCGGGTCTGGCCACACCAGTGCACACTACCCACTACCCACTTCTTGGGACTCATCACGTATGTTGTCTCACCCCATGGATCATCAGGCTTCCCCAACCTTGCAGACCGAGAACATGCGTGGCCTGCCATTGGACATCAGCATAATGGCTGGAAACCCGAATATCATAGAATTTTTGAGGTGTCCCACAAGGGACATTTTTCTCTTTGTTTCAAGATTAGAATTGGTGGGTCTCTCTCACTGGTAGTATCCTGCCTGTAGTCTGGGAAGCAGTGTGTTTACTTTTATTATGTGTTTGTATGTTTCACCTGTCTAGCTGGGGAGGGGGGGGGTTTGATGCTACGTGTTACACGTTTGTTGATTGGACCCTTCGCCCCCATTGGCATGGCCTGTAAACATATGTAATTCTTAACTGTTGCATCATATCCTAGCTATATATATGTGTATATTTACACACACACACACACACACACACACATATAAATATATATATATATATATATATATATATATATATATATATATATATATATATTTCTGTATGTATATATATATATATATATATATATATATATATATATATATATATATATAAAAAGCTACATGTGGATGTATGGGTGTCTGCACATGTATATATGTATATGTGGATATTTATTTATATGTCTATCTATCTATGTATCTATCTATGTATACATTTATACTACAGAGAGGGGGAGGTATATATCTATATAGTTATGGGTATTCATACAAACACATATACCTCTAAATCTTTAGCTACATATCTGGTAATGTTGACTGGTATTGCTGGATACTGTGTTTTGTGTGCATACCGGCCAACCTTGTGTGCCACATATGCTTTGTTATACCTACGACTGACTCCGTTAGTGTACACAGAGTCACATGTGACACCGGCTGTTGGATACGGTGTGCTTAGGCACTTTCAAGTGGTTGTAAGCGGGTTTGCGCAGAGGTTAGCACTGCTCACTTCCGGTCACAGTGTCTTACACGCAGTTAGCATCTCTTTTGCTTGATCTGTGTCAACGGTTCTTCACCCTGCCCAAACACACTTGCACACATTTACTAGTGCTTACATATGCTTACTACTGCTTATTCTGTGCTTACGCCTGCTTACTGCTGACTTATTCATTATGGTACTGACTCTTCACATGTGCATTTCATGCAGTACTTCAGTTCACATTTAAATGTTATTTAGTAGGTTATATGGCAATAAAATGTAAATAAATGCTCGTATACAGCTTTCACATGAAAAACGGTATGTGCTTCAGTGGGACTCAAGCTGGGAATGCCTCCTCGTTAGGCAGATGCTTTGACCACTACACTATTGTTGTGCTGCTTCATTTTCTATATCTTCCTTGTTATCCTCTTCAGCCTTTTATGCTGCTTTAACCATAGCTAAGCAAAAGGCACACCCGCGCACCTACGGTTAGCTGTACTTGGAGTTTTAAAATTAATTACAGGGGTTACTTCTTTTTATTTTATGCCCTGTTGCTGTTGTACACATGGGGGACTGTTGGTGGGGATATGCGGACACCTATGAGTGGTCTCACTCATTTATTAACATTTTCTACTGTTCTACTTTGTAAGGGCATGTTTATTCTGAGGGCTCTGCTCCCAGAGACTCCCCCTGCACTCGTTCACGCTCCATGTAGTATTAGGAGGTCAGGCAGCGTGCCTTCATTAGTATGCTTGGTGTGCTGCTGTCCTCCTCCTAAACATCTGCTTCTGTGCAGGACTAGACTAGTCCTGCATGGAAGATTAGTGAATCTGGGGGTCTGACTCCAAATAAAGTACACCTGTCCTAGTAGGATTTTCCTGACATTTATTCAGTTGCTTGCTACAGCAAAAGCCATGGTTCACAGGGATCTTACAAAGCATCAAAGGGATCTCATTGTTGAAAGGTATCAGTCAGGAGAAGGGTACAAAAAAGATTCCACAGCATTGGATATACCATGGATATACCATGGAACACAGTGAAGACAGTCATCAAAAAGTGGAGAAAATATGGGACAACAGTGACATTGCAAAGAACTGAACGTCCCTCCAAAATTGATGAAAAGACAAGACAAAAACTGGTCAGGGAGGCTGCCAAGAGACCTACAGCAACACTGAAGTAACTGCAGGAATTTCTGGTAAATACTGGTTGTGTACTACATGTGAAAAATCTCCCGTATTCTTCATATATCTGGACTATGAGGTAAGGTTGCAAGATGGAAGTCGTTTCTTATACAGAAAAACATCCAGGCCCAGCTAAAATTTGCAAATCAATACATTCTCTCCCAAAAGCATGTGGGAAAATGTGTTATGGTCTGATGAGACCAAAGTTTAACTTTTTGGCCACAATTCCAAAAGGTAAATTTGGCACAAAAACAACACTTTGCAGCACCAAAAAAACACCATCCCCACAGTGAAGCATGGTGGTGACAGTATCATGCTTTGGGGTTACTTTTCTTCAGCTGGAACTGGGATTTTAGTTAAGCTGCAGGGAATTATGAACAGTTCCAAATACCAGTCACTTTTGGCCCAAAACCTTCAGGCATCTGCTAGAAAGCTGAAGATGAAGAGGAATTTCACCTTTCAACATGACAATGACCCCAAGCACACATCCAAATCAACAAAAGAATGGTTTCACTAGAAGAAAATTAAAGTTTTGGAATGGCCCAGCCAGAGGCCAAACCTAAATCTAATAGAAAATATGTGGTTTGACCTGAAGAGGGCTGTGCACAAGAGATGCCCTTACAATCTGACAAATGTGGAAAGCTTTTGCAAGGAATAGTAGGCAAATATTGCCAAGTCAAGATGTGCCATGCTGATAGACTCCTACCCAAGAAGACTGAATGCTGTAATTAAATCAAAGGGTGCTTCAACAAAGTATTAGTTTAAGGCTGTGCACACACAACAAAGTATTAGTTTAAGGGTGTGCACACTTAATGCAATCAGTGTATTGTATGTTTTTTTTATTTTTTAGATTTTTTTCTCTTTAAGAGATTGCTTGTTTTTAAATTGAATTGTAGAGGTTATAGGTCACATTAAAGGTGGGAAAAGTTTTGAAATTATTTATTGTGGTCTTATTTTTTTATAACACAAAAATCTGGCATTTTAACAGGGGTGCGTAAACTTTTTATATCCACTGTACATATGTATGTATGTATATATATATATATATATATATATATATATATATATATATATATATATATATATAGACATATATAGATAGATATAATGTGTGTGTGTGTGTGTGTGTGTGTGTGTGTGTGTGTGTGTGTGTGTGTGTGTGTGTGTGTGTGTGTGTGTGTGTGTATATATATATATATATATATATATATATATATATATATATATATATATATATATATATATATATACATAGATTTATATAGGTACAGATATATAGATATGTCCATAGGTGATATAGTAGGAGACCATCACATCATTTACATATACCAACTCTGACATCTCACTACATTGAACAAAATGCCCACATCTCCATGAGAATCGCCCAGTGGGGTACGCACATACAGCATCACCATTCATTTTTTATAGTAGTGTTACTTATGGAAAAAATATAACTTATTTTCAGTTATGTGCCATTCGTTCTTTTAAATTTTCATTTATATTCAGCTTCGGGAAAGTCATCTCAGTTATTTTGGATTTGATAATATTGGATTTCAAACATTTCAGGCAGACCTATATATATATATATATATATATATATATATATATATATATATATATATATATATATATATATGTATATATATATATATATATATATATATATATATATATATATATATATATATATATATATATATATATATATATATACATAGGTCTACTCCTGTTCTTTGAAAATGCACTTCTTTGAAGAACAACCGACAGCCGAGACCCACTTTAGCAAAAGTGCACTTTTGTGTAAATCAGTTGACCAAAGCACAGTACAGTAGAGATAAGGAAATATATCTAAGAAAAACAAAAAAGTACCGAAGCTAACACAGCTGAAGGTAAAACAATAAACTTTAATCCACACTTAGCTTACTCTCTTTTGTGTGCATTAATGTTTATTGTATCGGTACTTTTTTGTTTTTTGTAGTAGTTACTTGTTACTGTACCAATCTATTTTTATTCTCCGCATCCTTTTTATACTTTTGGATCTCTTGGTTGAGAATAAAACATGACAGAAGGCAATGATGTTGAATTGACTTTTAATCCTGCCAGGAAAGCTTCTTCTGTCAACAAAGTGGCTAGTGATCGCCTTAACATCATTATGGAAACTGTATCTAACCCCCTCCTTGTTACTGACCCTACCTTGACTTCTACAGATGATTTAGATATAGATAAGACTTACCCACTTTTCATGAACAAATTTAAAGAACTGGAAAATAAGCTTTATAAATTTAAATGGCTGCAATGGCAGCAATTTCATCTGGAAGCATCTTTAAAGCATAAGGTTGTACCCAGGGGCCTAAGAATTCTCAACATGCCTAGCTATGGTAATGTATATCCAGACCTGCTGATGAGATGGCAGTCATTTAACTTGCAAGCAAGCTCTGGCTACTTGGAACTTCTTATCGAATTCTTTCTTCCAGAAGAGACAGAATCACAATGTCAGATCTCAGTTCTGCAGGATGACATTTATAGTTCCCTTCCTGCTGATATTATGGGGGACAAACTTGATCACCTCTATGACAACATCCTGGCTTATGAGAGGAGGTTACAGTCCACTAAAATAAAGAAATTGCAATGCGACATCAAGGACTTTACTACTGGAGCGGTTTTTGCATGGGGTATAAGTAACCCCCCATCAGCCGTGAACTCGGAAGACGCATCACTAACATCGGATCCTTTGTGTGAAACTACCAGGGAAGCTCTGAATCAGCCTGTATATTTAATGGGATGAGCCGCGAATGCCAACTCCACAGAACTGGCTCAGTCGACCGGAAGTGGAGCTGAGTCATCACACCACCATAGTACCGGTGAGGTAGCACCCTTGATGCATTTTCATAAAAAAAGGAAGTTCCATTCTGACGATAATGGTGACTCCACTACTAATGTTAACACTGGAGCCAGACCTAGGGCTATCACTTCTTTTCAACTGCAGAGCCCTTTTCCTATCAGGGACAGGTCACAGAATCGAGGGAGGAAGGGCAGACTCTATAACCTCCCAAGTACAGAAATGAATGTGAACCTAACAGGCCAACGGAAAAGAAGGTAAACAGTTTAGTTTTTAATATTTCCTCTGTACAGCTTACTGCTGCACAGTTAGCATTGCTGAACAAAGGTTTATCATTCGTCCCTGCCAGAGAAGCCGAGCGAACTAGTGTCTTAACTGA
>NC_056735.1:180814158-180851658 GCF_019279795.1 Protopterus annectens
AAAGATGCCAGATATATACAACAGGAATAAGCTCAGTTAGTCTGGTAGAGAACTTTGCTGCATGTGCTCTGAGATGATGAAAAACATCAATTAACCACATGGTGCTACTCAGCGAAAAGTCACACACCTAGTGGGCCTCAACTGTTTTTACAAGAGTTTAAAACACATATTTAACAGCTATAGTTTGTGGTGCAAGTGCACATGTATACTTTTTTATATGTCTTTGTGACACTATAATAAGCTGCAAACTTAGAGCTACAAACACAGTTAATTACCTTCATTATGTATTTACTAACAAAACCTGTGATTCGTTTATCTGATCTATCTTGGCAAGTTGCCAACATTTAAATAAAGATTTGTTAAAATATGACATTGACAAATATATCCTGGTGAGGGATATCTAAATTTTCCATTCAGCAGTTACTGAAAAGTGCGAAAACTGTAAAACAACAATATCTAAATGGATTCTAAGACCTATATTTTGTTTTATATTTTATATTATATTTTAGCTTACCAGATTCAAAAATGTTTAATTATTATCAGTTAACCTCTTTACGATCTCATAATATAACATTTTGTGAATCATGTTTTGTAGTTACCTTGAGTAAGTTGCTTAACCAGAAAGTGCTTTAGAGCAACTGTGAATTTGGGATACACTCCTTAATGGTGTCCTGGACAACATGCCTAGGAAGCACTTATGAACCTATTCATTTTTCTCAAAGATAACATTTTTTTTTAAATTTACACTTGCTTCATTAAAAAGAAATCAATTTTAGTGCATGAAAACCTTGCACTGAATTTCCTTGACACAATCACAAATGGGCTTGTTTACTACTTATGCCATACTTTAAATGGTAAAAATTGCAATAACGCAATGCCAAAAGCTGAATTTACCCTACAATACCGTTACCTGTCAGATTGATATACATATTAATAAACTTAATATGTTTAAAACTGGAACATTTTAGCACAATGTTCAACAGTATTGATATGGTAGAGTAACACAGAATTCAATAAAGTAACTCAGATTTGAAATGATGGAAGTCCCCAGTGCAATGTATAGGGTTAGGTCCATTCAAGCAGCAAATAACAAACCACAGACAGACTTCTTTACAAATAAAATGTGGCAGTGTGCTAGAAAGACTAGCCTAATAAATTGTTTATGTCTAACACTGCAGTGATCAATTTTGTTTTTAAGATGTACAATAGACAGCTGTAACTGAAAAAAATCTGTTTAGAAGACAGCATGATCTGTCACTACTGACAGAAGTCAATGAAACATTCACGCGTGAGCAGATGTATTTTATGGAAAAAATCAGAATGAAAGAACATTAGCATTCATCTTCAACATTCTGTTTTCATTATGTACACACAGAGTGAATGTTTGCTATTAAGTAATTATCTCTGTTTCAGGACCATACAAGAATTTTCAAAAGAACAGTATTACAAGATAAACCACACTTTTATATGTAAAACTACCTCTCACCGCCTTGATCAGTATATCAGGAATTTCATCTGATAAGTGGTCATTCTTCAAGCCCAGGAACTTTAATGAGTCCAGAGATATTGCAACATAATTTTTTCTTAAAACATCATGATAGCTTCCTTAACAGTAGAGTTTAAGAGTAAGAGAAATAAATATGTCTGTATACCATATCATGTGCATTGGCTTACAGTTTGTGTAGCAGTGATGTAATAACGTATTAAAAAATATATAACAGATGTTAAATACTAGCAGATAAAGTTACTGAAGAGAGCAACAGTAACTGTATAACATCTGCCTGTATACTCCCATGGTCATATTGCACATTTGGAGAAGCACAACTATTTTTTTAATTCAGTGATAGTTGTAATAAAATTATATTCTTCTTCACATATATAGGTCACTCAGTCGATATGATACTTAGCCATCCTGCACTTCTAATGTATTTAATTGGAGCGTCTTTACTTTTATTTCTTTTCATTATGATTTACTGAAACAGTGTTGACATATTGTGTGGACCAGTGGTACGCTGTAATAGGATTTTTTACTTTTCCTCTGCTGTTGTGTGACCACATTGTTAGCATATTTAAGTAAGGGGGGGCCTTACATCTGCAGAAAATAATGTTTTTTTCTCTTTTTTAGTATTTTCAAGTTAAACATTTTGATACAGAAAAATCAATTAAGCATAACTCTTTATAAGAAAACTTGGAGGAACACAAATATACCAAAGCACTTAACTATGTCAAAATATTGTCCTGTACCCAAATCATCTTTCTGTTAAGCATCATTTACTTATTCCCACTTGAAGCCATTTTATGCCTGGGTTTCAGTCTTCCCTGTATATTGATCATAGGTTCTCAGGTTCTTAGGTTTTGTGAACAGCCTGAAAGCCTATGAACCACTGAGAACTTTAGCCTGAATCCTTTGTTGGATCTTACAGGATCCCATGCAGTGATGCAATTCCTTTTTGAAGTTGTGAATTGATGAGTTGAGTTTTATTGAGGAGGAGTTTATTCCACAGGCATAGAAATCTGTATGAAGTATTTCACAGTTTACCTCATAATAAGTAATGAGTAATAAAATGAGTTTGGGTGGTACAGGTCTACTCAGCCACTAACTCATTGTAGGCTGCAACCAGTATGTGGACACAGAGTATCAACTGGTTTCTATTCTGTCACCATGCTGAATGTCCTGATGTCCTTTGATGATATCATTAAGGAATGTAAACTGGCCTGCAATAATCACTGGTGGTAGTTACACCTTCTAGATATATTAATGAAAACTCTTTTTACATGCCAACACAGGAAAGGTGATATCTTATTTGATCATTAGTGCCGAGTGCCTTTCCAGACACTGTACATTGGAATAACTGTGCCGCCAGCCACATGCACTCAGTTTTATTTTGATCCATAAAAATTAAGGGGTTGCTTGTTTTATGATTAAAAGTCTGTTTTTTTCATAATTACTTACTGCTCCCTGATAGTTTAATAACATATGAATGTTCTAATGGACAATTCAGTAGTTCTGGAACACCCCCTTTCCTGAGTGGTCTTTGGGCAGTGTTTCTGGCGCTGCTAAATTCTGCAATTAATCTGGGATTAGGTGGCGGATATAACATTCAAAGTGTTCAGAGCCCTTTAAAAAATTCAACAGACGTGTTTTACTGTTACTCATCCTGAATTTTCAGGCTTTCTTTCATAGGTTCATAGGTTCATAGGTGTGTACTAAGCTAATAGCTCTGGAGCCTTTACAAACTTAGCCCATAGGATTACCCTGCATTGTGCCACCTGACCTTAGTTTCCAGTGCCTCTGTCGAGTAGAGCCACTGGAGTGATCCCCAGGGTGAATTTTCTATTTCCCATCCACTCATCAAGATTTCTCTTGAAGAGGTCCAGTGAGGTGCTCTGTTTGTCATGCATGGGAATTCTATTCCATAGCATGGGCAGTCTCTGGGTTATGAACCTGTCCCTCCAGCACATTCTGTTGATTGTGGTAATGAGATTGAGGTCTCTGGAGCATGCGGTGTGGAGGGATTGGGATTTCTTTAGATGTAGCATTTCTAGCAGAGCTGGGTAAGACATGGCTTTATAAGTCAAGCAGAGATCACCTCTACGTAGGAGATATGAGAGAGAATAGTTGGAGTTTTTGAGTCTGTCCATATAGGACAAGTGTTTAAGGCTTAGGATTCTCTTTGTGAGGTACTTTTGTGGCCTCTCCAGTTGTTGCAGATGTTTATTGAGGTACATGCCAAATGGGGTATTGTATTCAATGACTGGCCTAATGAGGGAAGAGTAGAGGGAGACAATGACCTCTTTCTTCCTTGATGAAAAACCCTTAGTAATGAGATGTGCCACATAGAAGGACTTTCTGACCACAGTGGCAGTGTGGTGGTTAAAAGAAAGGTTGCTGTCAACCTGTGTTCCCTGTTCTGTTATAACGCCTTCTGTGTTCAGTGGACTACCATCGATGTGGTAATTCATGGGAAATGGGTTCTTCCCAAAGGAGATGACAACACATTTTTTGGCATTGAGCTTAAGGCCATGGTTCTGACACCAGTCGTTGGTATCAGTGAGGCCTTTTTGTAGGATGTCAACATCACTTGGGGAGTTAATAGTGGCTCCCAACATGCAACTGTCTGTGAACTTTGTCAGCCAGAGTCCCTTCATGTTGGACTGGACTTCTGAGAAGTAGATACGAAATAGGAGAGGACCCAGGACCGATCCCTGTGGGACTCCACTCGTGACTGGTTGGCAGTCTGATGTGGAGTCAGCTACTTTCACACTGTGGGTTCTACCTGTTAGCCAGTTTGCAACCCACCTAGTGATATAGGGGTTGATGCCTAGCTTAGTGAGTTTCTCCTATGATTCCTAAGTGGGGAATGGTATCAAAGGCCTTGGCCAGATCAAGGTAGGCTGTATGAGCCATCTTGCCTTCATCCACAGCTCTGGTGACTGACTCAAAGAAGATGACCAAGTTGAGCAGACATGATCTACCCTTCATAAAACCAAACTGTGTGGAATCCAGAATTTGGAGATTCTCTATATCCTTGTTTATTAGGTCCATGATGATACATTCCATAGCTTTGCATATCAGACTTCTCAGGCTAATGGGGTGATAGTTCCCAGGTTCTGTAGTCGCTCCTCCTGTGTGGAGAGGGATGACTATAGCAGTGCGCCATTCAATAGGGACAAAGCCTGAGGTGAGGCTGTGATTGAACCGGGTACACGGGTGAGGTGCCAGTTCACTCTGTAGTTCATGTAGAACACAGCCAGGGATATTGTCAGGTCCCATAGAGGCTGCATTCTTGGCCTTGGACAGTGCTGTTTTAACTTGTGCAGCAGTAATACTGAGTGCCTGGCAATCTACTGGTATTGTGATTGGTCCTTGGGGGGAGGGTAAAAGTCGGCACTGAATCTGTCGGCCAGTATTTTGGCAATATCTGTTGGCTTGGTATAGGAGGTACCATTGTGCAGTAGGTCAGAGCAAATCTGGGTATTGCCATGGAGGTTCTTTACATAACTATAGAAGGCCTTGTGGTTGTCTTTACTATCTGCTCCAATTCTGTTTTCATAGCTAGCTTTAGAGGATTTGATGAGGGATCTCAACCTTTTTGTTGAGGCTGATAAGGGAGTTTTTCCAGTCTTGAGACTTCACCTTATTCCGCATCAGTTTCCTCCTTCTGTTGTATCTGATTTTTATTTCACATCCATCTTTTGAACTGTTGGTACTGGGCGATCCCATATGATATAGACATCATCATTTTCTATGATGCTTTGTGGCTCATATTTCCAGTGTTTTTCAGCTACTTCAGTATTATAATGTTTCCACAATTCCCAGTGCAACAGCCTTGCCATACCTCTCAACCTCAGCTTAAGAAATCTGGACAAAGCCTGATGTAATGGGGGAACAAAGGATCAAAAATAGGGTCAGATTTTAAATATTACTCTTATAAACTTAGAAAGATGCTAGACTAAAAGGATTTGTGTTAGCATGCATTTTCTGAAGGATATAAAGTATGAAACTCAAATGTATGTCACTATTTAGTGATCTCAGTCCTTAGATCATCCCAATGATTTGCCAGAAAGCAAGAGATTTACGAGGAAAAGATCAAAAATACAAGGCAAAAATACTGGAAATTCTATGAAAATCTGGACAGTTGAGAGGTATGAACCTTGCCACATTATTATGCCTTTCAATATACAGTCTTTCTGCCATTAGTATGTCACAGCCAGCAACAAGGTGTGCAACTGTTTCCAATTCTGTTTTACAAAACCTATATCTGTCTGTTTCTCCCACATGTTCAATGGACTTTGTAAACCAACGTGTACATAGTCCACTATCTTGGGCCGCCAATATTAACCTTTAATCTTTTGGCTTCAGTTTGCCTCTTCTTAACCATTCCTGCATTCAATCTTGATCAACATGGGGTTGTTCCAGGAGTTTTCTATATTTGCAACTATATTTATGCATTTTCCACATTTCTTGCCTTTTTATCTGAGCCTTCTTTCTTTTGCTTTTTGGCGCATTCAGTTGCTGCCTGATTTTTATCTACTTCTGGTTTGATTTCCATTCTCACTTGATGCTGATATGCTTCTGCTAGACTAAAAAGGGAAGTCATCTTAGATTTATACTCCTTATGTTTCAAAATTTACTCTATGTTTGGGTCTTGTGAGGTCAGCAGATATCTATGCAGTCCCACAATTACAGATCTATACATGTAATCAATTTCAAGGAGGCCCATACCTCCTTCGGAACTGGGAATTTATAATCTTGGTATGTACTGATTTTTATAATCATTGGAGCATGAAGCATCCTTCTTGTTTTCCTGTCTAATCTATCCAGCACCTTTTGCAGCCAGTCAATCATTCCAAAATTGTAAGTTAGGACAGAAAGAGCAAATTGATTTATAGCTTGAACTTTGTTCTTAGATGTCAGTACTGTTTTCAGGATTAATTTAAATCTTCTAAAATATTCCTTACTGAATTTTATTCACATTTGTTCATGTTTTATTGGTGATCATTTATCAGTTCCCAAATATTTTTACACTCCCTCTTGCTCAAGTTCTTTTACATCACATTCTTGTCCCAAACTGATGTTTTCTTGGTGCTGCAGCTTTTCTGCTTCAAAGGTTGGTTTTGCACATTTATCAAGACCAAATTACATTCTTATATCATATGAATAAGTTTTGACAACTTGCAGCTGTTCCTTCAGTTCCTCATCTGATGAGCTATACAGTTTTAAATCATCAACAAAGAGAAGATGAGAAGTCTTTACACTTTGTTGGCTTCGGGGAGCCAAATTATAGCCATGACCTAATCTGTTAAGCAGACAACTTAATGGGTTATGGGCAATGCAAAAGAGCACCGGTGACAGAGAGTCACCCTGGAATATCCCCCTTTGGATTTTTATCCCTGGAATAATAATTTTCCCTTTATCATGGCTTAACTGCAAAGTGGTTTGCCACTATTTAATGGTCACTGTGATGTAGTTTATCAGTGTAGAGTGTATCTTATACACTTTTAAGCACTCTTTTACCCATGAATGTAGGATACTGTTAAATGCTTTTTTGTAGTCTATCCATGCCATACTTAAATTCTTACCCTTTTTACAGTTCTCCACTATGACTTTATTTAACAACAACTGATCCTTTGTTCCATATGTCTTTCTTTTATTACCCTTTTGTTCTATTGCCATAATTGGGTTTTCTTCTAAATGAGTATAAATTCTGTCGGCATCAATTCCAATATATAGATTATACATCGTCAGAAGGCAAGTTATTGGTCTATAATTTTTAGGGTAGTTTGCAGGTTCACTCTTAAGTAGGAGAATTGTTTTTCCTGTTGTTAACCAGGCCAGTGTCTGTTCAGGGTGTGTGTATAAATAGTTCTTACTCATTGCTAAATTTTCATGCAAAGATGTTAATACTTTTAGCCAGAAGTTAGGTACTGCATCTGGGCCTGGGTTTTACAATTACAGGCTTTTCTTAACTTTGTTTCAATCTCTCTGGCTGCTACTTCATCCCATTTCATATTCTGTACCTTTGAACTTATTATTCTTTCTTTACTTCTTCTATCCATTTAGCATCTTTGTTATGTTCCACAGGATCTTCATAAATACTTCTCCAAAATGTATCTATTTCATCTTTTTTTGGTGGTCTTTCAATTCCTTTTACCTTGTTTCCCAATTATCTATAAAACTTTTTTGGGTCATCAATAAATTGCTTATTTTGTCCTTTTCATTTATATTTATCAATGTATCTTTTAAGTTTTTCTGCCTGTGCTGATATTTTTAGTTTATTTGCAATACTGCATGATAAATGCTGATCTGTTATAATACTAATCATTGCTTTTATTACTGCTGTCGTTCTGAGTATTTTTGTTGATCTGTTCCCTCTTCTATACTCTAACAGTGACACTTCTCATCTTAATTGCTTTAAAGTTTTCTCTATTCGATACTTCCATGATGGCATTCAATTTCTCCCCCGTCCTTTCCATTACTACCCTGTGTTCTTGTGGAAGGATTTCATCTGTTATTAATTTGGCTGCACAGTAATGTATCCTATTTACTTCTGTTATATCACGTGAATCTCTATGAACAGTTCTAATTACTGTATTCATTTGTTTTATCAAACTTCTAAATTTTGGGGTTTTTATCGACCTTCTGCAGTCTGTCGCGTGGGTTTCCTCCGGGTGCTCCGGTTTCCTCCCACATCCCAAAGACATGCAGTAGGTGGATTGGACACTCTAAATTGGCCCTAGGTGTGAGTGTGTGTGTGTGTGTACCTTCTGTGGAAGGTTGGGCGTTGGGCTGGCAACTTGACACTGTAAAACTCTACTGCCAATCATGAGCGGACAGGTGATCCGCTGTAGCGACCCCTAACCGGGAAAAAGCCTCAAGAAAAAGAAGATTGATCTTCTGCAGTCTATTTCTTTCATTGATCTTAATATGTCAACCTCTTCACTTAGATCATTTTCTTCTAAACTGAGGGTACACTCTTTGTTCGCCATTTCCTGCAGGCATTTTATAGAAAGTCCCCGTGCTTCTTCCAGTGAATGTTCTCATCAGTTTCACTCTGTCTCATCTGTTGCTCTTTCATATGGGAAGATGCTGGCCTATCACTCCACAGCATTGACTGTGTCAGAGTTGCCACAGTTTCCTGTTCCTTCTCCCGATGTACAGCTCCAACCAAACCCCTGCTCTGATTTCCCATGTGAGGCTCCAAAGTATCCCCATATGCCAACTGACCAGGTGCTTCCCACTCCACTGCTTTCTCCCCAGCCTGGGTGTTCATTGCTCTATCCTGTTGTGTTGCCACCTGAGTTAAATTTTCTGCATTAAATCCTTCACTTTGCAGGTAATCCATAACCTCAGTTTCTATTTCTTTAACTTCTCCATTACTAATCGTCTCTTCCTCGTTGTTTCCTTATTTTTTGTATTGTAAAATTTTCCATATCCAGATGTATTTGCCTGTATTTCTCTTCAAATACCATTGGTACTGATATTTTTGCATTGATTAGTTTTGCTTTCTGCATTGATTAGTTTTTTCTTCTTTGCATAAATATTGCACATATTAAATCTCTTTTTTCTTTCCCATGTCCATATTTCTTCTTTAGATGTCTCCTGCTCCTCTTGTTTCTCCTTACTTTGGGGACTAGTTGTTCCATCATGCTCTGATATGACCTGTGTTAGACCTTCTGCACTGCATCCTTCACTTCGCAAATATTCCATAACTTCAGCTTCTATTTTTTTTAACTTCTATTTGACTAATTTTCTGTTATACATTCCTTCTTTTTGATCTTATTTTTTTATTGTGAAACTTTCCATATCTGGATGCCTTTGCCTATATTTCTCTTTGAATATCTTTGAGGCTGCCTTTTTTGTGTTGATTAATTTGACTTTCTCCTTTGCATAAATATTATACCATATCAGATCTCTCTTTCTTTCCTATGTCCATATTTCTTTTTTATACCCTTCAAACATCTCTAAATGTTGTTCTTTAAATTTTCACACTTCCTCAGTTAATTCTTTTTTCAAACAGCACACAGTTTTTTGGTCTGTATACTGTTTTTCATGGATCTGTTGTATTAATGAACACAAGTTTTTATTTGAATCTTCTGACAGTTTTTCTTGTGGAAGCATTTTTCATTCCTCTAATTTCTCTCAATCTTTTTGTATATCTTTTTTCTGGAAATTCTGGGCTAATCTCAACTGGGTGAGTTTCTCAATAATGCCTGACTGAGGGATTGTGTCAAATGCCTTGGATAGATCGAGATAGGCACTGTGAACTGTTTTGACTTCATCCAGGGCCTTGGTGACATTCTCAAAGAAGTCCACCAAGTTTAACATGCAAGATCTGCCTTTAATGAAGCCAAACTGGGTTGGGTCAACAGTTTTAACGTCACCTATATCCTTGTTGATAAATGCATAATGATTCCCTTCATGGCCTTGCCCATAAGGCTGGTTAGGCTTATGGATATATAGTTTCCGGGGTTGGTTGAGGGACCCCCTTTGTGCAAGGAAATTACGGTTGCTGTTTTCCACTCAGCTGGGGCAGAGCCAGCACTTAGACTGAGATTAAAGAGTATGCTCAGCAGTTCCACTAACTCCTGTTTTAAACCATTTAATAAGCAGCCTAGGATGTTGTCCAGTCCCACAGAGGCTGTGTTTTTGGCCTTATTGAATGTGGCTATGACTTGTTTTCTGGAGATATTAGGCAGAGAACTGGTGAGAGGTATTTTATGGGGTACGATTGGTGGGGACTGGGGATGAAGTTTTCACCAAACCTGTCTGCAGGTTGGCAATGTCCTCATGTCAGTATAAGTGTTACCATCGAAAGTTAGTTCAGCACAAATCTGGGCCTTCCCTTTTAGATTTCGGATGTAGCTAAAGAATGCTTTACGATTTACTTTAGCTAGGAATGCTAATTTAGTTTTGTAATTAGCTTTAGAGGACTTTTACAAGATGCCTAATCTGCTTGTTTATGCTTTGGAGGGAGATCTTCCTTTGCTGGGACCGTTCCGTCTTGTTTTTGACATCAATTTCTTTCTCTTATTGTATAACATATTTAAGTGGATGTCCACCAGGGTAGCTTACTTTTCTGTGAGTCTATACATTTATATAGGTGTTTATACAGGACATTTGTGTACACCTCAGTACAGGGGTCATTGCTGTCAATGTTTGCAGGGGGTCTGAAGCTACTGATATCATTGCTCAGTAGGCTATAGTTTGCTTTGGAGACATTTTTTAACCTTTTTACTCCTGAGGGTGGGTTGGGTTCGATTGTTACTTCGAATGAGACTGATTTATGATCAGACTTTACCAGGGAGGGCCCCACACATAGATGTCAAAGATGATAGAGCCCCTTGTGGGAGTACTAACTTTCTGCTCCAGACCATTTGTGTTAACAAAGTCCAGGAAACTTTGGGACCTATAACTAACAATGACATGGAGGGAGATTCTTTCCTACAGTTAGTTGGACTTGGAGTAACTCTAGGGAATCATACTGTGTAACCAGTCTACAGGTGTATAAGTCTTTAATAAAGATGGATATTCCTCCTCCCTTGTTTTTTTCATGTACATTGTATGATCTGAATGTGTGGAAGGCATTGTAGCTCTGCAAGGCCGGGGTACTCTCTGAGGCCTTGAACCATGTCTCTGTGACTGCGCAGACATCAGTATCTTCCAGTGTGAGAAATGCTTCAAGTGAATGCAATTTTTTATTTAGACTCCTATCATTAAGCAGCATAACCCTGAGTTTGTTCCTGGAGGATATTTTTACATTGGGAATTTTGTTCTTATGACATTGCTTAAAAAAGGCACTATGGGGGAGCAACATGGTCTGTCAACCATATCATCCAAGGTTTTCAGATACTGGATCCCCATGGACTGATTCCAGAAACTAAGCCAATTGTTGAAGTCAATCATTTTTTGTTTGTATTGTGACATCATCCTGGGTGAAGGAAGAATGCCGTTTAGGGCTAGGGACATATCTGCCTAGGACACACAATCTGAAAGCTCCATCATGTCTCTCTTCATATAGTCCAGTTGGGTAAGTCTCAAGTCATTAAGTTATTCACTCCAACATGGACTATGACAGAGTCATAAAAGTACTTGTTGAGACACTTGAGTGCGTGCGTGATTTGCCGGATCCTGGCACCAGACATACAGCTGACTGTGACCTTCTCCTTGTCCATCCTAGTGAGGGGGACATCTCTGTGTCTCACTATAGTTTCATAGTTTCATAGTAGTGTACTAGGCTATCTGCCCGGGGGCATTTACAAGCCTAGCCAACAGTGATGTGGCTTTACGCCACCCCATACTATGTAGTTGCGCCTCTCTAGTAGTGACACATGTGGAACCCCATTATTTAGTAAACTATACCTCTGTCTAGTAGTGACACTGAGGTCACTCCCGGGGTAAACTTGCGATCTCCCATCCATGCATCGAGATTTTTCTTGAACAGTGCCAATGAAGGGCTCTGTCTCACGTGAACTGGGATTTTGTTCCAGAGTATGGGTAACCTCTGTGTTATGAATCTATCCCTCCAGCATGTCCTATTCATATTTGTGCAGAGGTTGAAATCTTTAGCTCGTGTGGTTCTGGTGGATTTGGATTTTTGAGATGGAGCATGTCCATCAATTCCTGGTTGGACATGGCCCTGTATGTTAGGCACAAATCACCTCTGAGCAGGCGGTATGCTACTGAATAGAGCTGGAGTTTCTTTAATCTAGCTGGATAAGGCACATGTTTTAGACCTATGATCCTCTTGGTGAGGTACTTCTGGGGTCTTTCCAGTTGCTGCATGTGCCGGGTGAGATACATCCCAAATGGAGCATTATATTCGATCATGGGCCTGATGAGGGAGGAATACAGAGGTACAATGACCTCCTTTGATCTGGATGAGAATCCCTTCATGATGAGATGGGCTAGGTAGAAAGTCTTTCTGACCACTTTGGCAACATGGTTGTCAAAGGAGAGGTCACTATCGACTTGAGTCCCCAGGTCTCTGATTACATCTTCTGTATTCAGTGGGTTATTGTCTACGTGATAGTTTGTGGGTACTTTGTTTTTCCCAAAGGGGATGACTATACATTTTTTGGCGTTAAGTTTGAGGCCATGATTCCGGCACCAGTTGTCCGTTTCAGTGAGACCTTTCTGTAGGATGTGTGTGTCAGCAGGTGAATCCACTATGGCGCCCAGTTTGCAGTCATCTGCAAACTTTGTCAGCCATAATCCTTCCATGTTTGCTTTCACATCTGAAAAATAAATGCCGAATAGGAGTGGACCGAAGACTGAGCCCTGTGGGACACCACTTGTGACGGGTTTTGAGTCTGACATGGCTCCAGCAATTTTAACCTTATGGGTTCTGTTTTTTAGCCAATTTGCTACCCATCTTGTGACATATGGATTTACATTTAGGCTGCTGAGCTTGTCGATGATGCCAGAGTGTGGTATTGTGTCAAAGGCCTTAGCCAAGTCCAAATAGGCAGTGTGGACAGCCTTGCCCTCATCGATGGCACTAGTGACTGTCTCAAAGAAGTCAACCAGGTTTAAGAGGCAGGATCTGCCTTTTACAAAACCGAACTGTGTGGGATCAAGGGTCTGCAGATCACCAATGTCGCCATTTATGAGTTCCATGATGATCCTTTCCATAGCCTTACAGATCAGGCTGGTCAAACTTATGGGGCGGTAGTTACCTGGGTCAGTTGAATTTCCCCCTTTGTGGAGTGGGACCACTGTTGCTGTGCGCCAGTGTTCAGGTACATATCCTGTAGTGAGGCTAAGATTGAATAAAGTTCTTAGGGGCGGTTTAGTTCATCTTGAGTTCACGTAACACGCAACCGGGATACCATCGGGTCCCATAGATGCTGTGTATTTTGCCTTGTTGAGTGCTGATTTCACCTGTGTGTCTGTGATGACAGGTAGGTTACATTCAGCAGGGATAGTTACTTCATCTTTAGGGGGTGAGGGAGGGGAGAAATTTGCACTGAACCTATCTGCCAGAATGTTGGCAATGTCAGTAGGGTCAGTGAATTTTTTGTTATTGTGTACCAGCTCAGAGCATATCTGAGAATTTCCTCCCAAGGTTCTGACATAATTGAAGAAGGCTTTATGATTGTCTTTGGTATCCTTGGCAATCTTTTTCTCAAAGTTTGCTTTAGATGTTTTTATGAGAGAGCGTAGTTTTTTACTTGTGCTGATCAGGGAAGCCTTTCCCTTGTGGGATTTGGCTCTGTCCTGCAGCAGCTTCCTTCTTTTGTTGTACAGTTTGTTTATAGCCGGGGTCCACCAAACCGGGCGTTTTCCCTTGGTGGAGAGGGTCTTGGTTTTAGTTGGGATTGCCTGATCCATGCATTCCTGGAGATGTCCATAGAAGGCTTTTGTGAAGGATTCAGCATTTTGGGATGTGGTTTCCATTGACCCAGTAGGCTTAAAGGATATCATTTCCGACTTAAGGAGCTCAAAGTCAGCTTTTGAGAAGTTTTTCACTGTAGTCTTTTGTTCTGGGGGTGGGGTGGGATATGTACATCCAACGTGATCAGTTTATGATCAGATCTTACTAGTGAAGGGTTTATATCCGGTGCGGAGCATTTGGACCCCATGTTTGTGATAATCAGGTCAAGTATATTATCTCTCCTCGTAGGAGAGGTGACCAGTTGCTCCATAGCATTTGAGTTTATGAATTCCAGGAATCTTTGGGCCAGGGTGTTAGGGCTAGAATAGTGGGCCCAGTCTATGGTGGGGTAATTGAAGTCACCCAATATGATGGTGTTTGGTGTGACATTCATATCCTCCAGTGTTTTCAGGAATGCTTGATGGGATTCCTGGGATTGGGAGGGTGTTCTATAACATGCGACCAGTTGTATGGCAGTTTTACCTATGGTGAGTAAAACTTGTATGGTTTCTGATGCTTCATGAGCAGCCACCAATCGAGAGGTGTAGGTGTCTTTATGAAAATGGACACTCCCCTCCTTTGTGGTTCGGCCTGGAACTTGAGGCGAAATGCATGATATGAGGTATAGCCTGGTAGTGCTGGAGTACTCTCAGGAGCCTTGAACCAGGTTTCAGTTACTGCACAGACATCGATGTTCTCCATACTGAGAAGTGCTTGAGTGCCTGCATCTTGAGATTTAGACTTCTGGCGTTGAGCAGCATTACCCTTAATTTTTTCCATTTTGTTTTTATGGCGGTTGATTTGTCCTTTGAGCATTGCCTAAAAAAGGCACTATGGGGGTGGCAAGAGCCTTGGCCAGTATCCGGAAGCCCAGTGGTGACAGGTGCAAGCCATCCCTTGCGAAGCAACGTGGCTTGTCCAGCATATCATCCCAGGCTGACAGACATTGGATCCCCCTAGAATGACACCAGTGATTAAGCCAATTGTTAAAACTGATCATTTTGTCTTTGTACTGAGGCATCATTCTTGGCGAAGGCAGGATGCTGCTCAGGGTCAGGGTCATACCAGTCTGGGCTACATAATCAGAGAGCTCCTCAATGTCTCTTTTCATGTAGTCCAGGGAGGTACGTCTCAGGTCATTCACACCCGCATGGACAATGACTGAATCATATTGGTACTTGCTTTGGAGTGACCTGAGTGCGTGTGTAATGTGGCGGATCCTAGCCCCCGATAGGCAGCTCACCGTTACCCTCTCCTTATTCAGCCTGGTAAGTGGAACATCGGTGTGTCTGACTATAGAGTCACCTATTACTAATGTCTCTGGCATAGTATTTTGCCTTAGGGGCTGTGAATGTGTGACACACCTGTTGCTTGAGGTATGTGTTGTAGGTGTTGTGTTTTGTGGGGTCTATTTCTGGGTGTCTGCTTTGGGGGCCTCTGTTGTTTTGGTAAGTGTTTTACAAGAGCCTCCGAGTATGTCTTTGTGTTTTTATGTGTTTGGTTTGCATTGGTGGTGGTTATATGTGTGACTGGTTTTGCTTTGGGTGTGGGTACCATCTCTTCCTGACTGGTCTTGCCAGTCCTGAGTTGAGAGAGTTCAGCCTCCAGTCTGGCTATATAGTTGCATCTCTCACAAGTATATGTGTTAGTAGGAAGGAGGAGAGGGTTGTCTGTGTACATGAGACAATTGTAACATTGTCTTAAGATTCCCAGATTAACCAGCTGAACAAGAGAGGATGCTAGTGGTCTACCACTCGACATACTAGAATATTTTAAGGAGTGTTGTGCCTTTAAGGGAAGTGGATATTCACAGGGGTAGTGGATACCTGTAGTGCTTACTTTAGGGTAAGAGTGCTTGGTTTTTTTATGAGTGCTTGCTAGGGATAGAAGTTCCGAAAACAAGTGCTGATATATACAGCTAGATAGACTGAATAGAGTTTCTAAGGGAAAAATTGAAGAGCAGACTTGGCGGAGCCAAAAAAAGTTAAAACCTGTATAGAATAGTTTACACCTGTATAACCTGCTGCGCTGGGTGCACGCAAAAGCAAAATGCCCTGAGGCGGATTTTTATACAGGGAACTTGAAAAGAGCTGGAAATGGTCCAAGGCAACCAATGAATTACAGCTCAAGTGCTGAGATCACTTCCCCCAGGGACAGATAGGCTGCTCAAGGCTCCCCACTCCCACTGGTGAGCTCAGAAACTTCCTTCTATCCAAGTAAGGCAATGGCCAACACAGGAACTACACACAGCCCAGAATACAGCAAAGCCTGTATACTGGTCTTAACTAGTCGAGCAAAGGCGGAAAACAAGGAGTATTTTTTTTGTTTTTGTTTTTAGAGAAGAACACAGAAATGCAGTCAGGCAAACAGTAAAACGATTAACACAGGCTAGCACACTTTAGTGAGCAGCCTCAGCAATTAAATTATCAAAAACAGTAATATTCGACCAGAGTCGACCAAAATACTACTTTTAAGTGCAGATACTTTAGAATACAGCAGCAAAGCAAAAAACAGTTGTATCTTATTAAATGAAAGCCAGAGAGGACAATGCAGATAAAAAGCCAAAAAGTACTTAAATCAGGAAAGTGGTCGCTTCTTTCAGTTCTCTGTAGCCAGGACCCTCTGCAGGACCACGTGGAGCTCTGCTTGGGTATATAGCCAAAAACGCCCTGAGGCGGATTTTTATACAGGAACTTGAAAAGAGCTGGAAATGGTCCAAGGCAACCAATGAATTACAGCTCAAGTGCTGAGATCACTTCCCCAGGGACAGATAGGCTGCTCAAGGCTCCCCACTCCCACTGGTGAGCTCAGAAACTTCCTTCTATCCAAGTAAGGCAATGGCCAACACAGGAACTACACACAGCCCAGAATACAGCAAAGCCTGTATACTGGTCTTAACTAGTCGAGCAAAGGCGGAAAACAAGGAGTATTTTTTTTGTTTTGTTTTTTAGAGAAGAACACAGAAATGCAGTCAGGCAAACAGTAAAACGATTAACACAGGCTAGCACACTTTAGTGAGCAGCCTCAGCAATTAAATTATCAAAAACAGTAATATTCGACCAGAGTCGACCAAAATACTACTTTTAAGTGCAGATACTTTAGAATACAGCAGCAAAGCAAAAACAGTTGTATCTTATTAAATGAAAGCCAGAGAGGACAATGCAGATAAAAAAGCCAAAAGTACTTAAATCAGGAAAGTGGTCGCTTCTTTCAGTTCTCTGTAGCCAGGACCCTCTGCAGGACCACGTGGAGCTCTGCTTGGGTATATAGCCAAAAACGCCCTGAGGCGGATTTTTATACAGGAACTTGAAAAGAGCTGGAAATGGTCCAAGGCAACCAATGAATTACAGCTCAAGTGCTGAGATCACTTCCCCAGGGACAGATAGGCTGCTCAAGGCTCCCCACTCCCACTGGTGAGCTCAGAAACTTCCTTCTATCCAAGTAAGGCAATGGCCAACACAGGAACTACACACAGCCCAGAATACAGCAAAGCCTGTATACTGGTCTTAACTAGTCGAGCAAAGGCGGAAAACAAGGAGTATTTTTTTTTGTTTTTGTTTTTAGAGAAGAACACAGAAATGCAGTCAGGCAAACAGTAAAACGATTAACACAGGCTAGCACACTTTAGTGAGCAGCCTCAGCAATTAAATTATCAAAAAACAGTAATATTCGACCAGAGTCGACCAAAATACTACTTTTAAGTGCAGATACTTTAGAATACAGCAGCAAAGCAAAAACAGTTGTATCTTATTAAATGAAAGCCAGAGAGGACAATGCAGATAAAAAGCCAAAAAGTACTTAAATCAGGAAAGTGGTCGCTTCTTTCAGTTCTCTGTAGCCAGGACCCCTCTGCAGGACCACGTGGAGCTCTGCTTGGGTATATAGCCAAAAAACGCCCTGAGGCGGATTTTTATACAGGGAACTTGAAAAGAGCTGGAAATGGTCCAAGGCAACCAATGAATTACAGCTCAAGTGCTGAGATCACTTCCCCAGGGACAGATAGGCTGCTCAAGGCTCCCCACTCCCACTGGTGAGCTCAGAAACTTCCTTCTATCCAAGTAAGGCAATGGCCAACACAGGAACTACACACAGCCCAGAATACAGCAAAGCCTGTATACTGGTCTTAACTAGTCGAGCAAAGGCGGAAAACAAGGAGTATTTTTTTTTTTGTTTTTTTTAGAGAAGAACACAGAAATGCAGTCAGGCAAACAGTAAAAACGATTAACACAGGCTAGCACACTTTAGTGAGCAGCCTCAGCAATTAAATTATCAAAAAAACAGTAATATTCGACCAGAGTCGACCAAAATACTACTTTTAAGTGCAGATACTTTAGAATACAGCAGCAAAGCAAAAACAGTTGTATCTTATTAAATGAAAGCCAGAGAGGACAATGCAGATAAAAAGCCAAAAAGTACTTAAATCAGGAAAGTGGTCGCTTCTTTCAGTTCTCTGTAGCCAGGACCCCTCTGCAGGTCCACGTGGAGCTCTGCT
Source organism: Protopterus annectens (assembly GCF_019279795.1). Classification (NCBI taxonomy): domain Eukaryota; kingdom Metazoa; phylum Chordata; order Ceratodontiformes; family Protopteridae; genus Protopterus; species Protopterus annectens. The sequence goes on from NC_056735.1 coordinate 180,832,528, forward strand.
TGGGTATATAGCCAAAATAAACGCCCTGAGGCGGATTTTTATACAGGGAACTTGAAAAGAGCTGGAAATGGTCCAAGGCAACCAATGAATTACAGCTCAAGTGCTGAGATCACTTCCCAGGGACAGATAGGCTGCTCAAGGCTCCCCACTCCCACTGGTGAGCTCAGAAACTTCCTTCTATCCAAGTAAGGCAATGGCCAACACAGGAACTACACACAGCCCAGAATACAGCAAAGCCTGTATACTGGTCTTAACTAGTCGAGCAAAGGCGGGAAAACAAGGAGTATTTTTTTTGTTTTTGTTTTTAGAGAAGAACACAGAAATGCAGTCAGGCAAACAGTAAAACGATTAACACAGGCTAGCACACTTTAGTGAGCAGCCTCAGCAATTAAATTATCAAAAAAACAGTAATATTCGACCAGAGTCGACCAAAATACTACTTTTAAGTGCAGATACTTTAGAATACAGCAGCAAAGCAAAAAAACAGTTGTATCTTATTAAATGAAAGCCAGAGAGGACAATGCAGATAAAAAAAGCCAAAAAGTACTTAAATCAGGAAAGTGGTCGCTTCTTTCAGTTCTCTGTAGCCAGGACCCCTCTGCAGGACCACGTGGAGCTCTGCTTGGGTATATAGCCCTATGGTGTCGACTATGACCAAGACATTTGGTTTAGATATGTTATGCCTTAGGGCCTTATTGGGTGAGACACTGATGCATGTGTTATTACGTTTAGTGGGTGCTGTTGGGATTGTATTGTGTGCAGAAGGTTGCACTTGGGAGGTCTTTGCTCTTTTAGTATAATTCTAGTGAGCACTTCCACATATGTGGGTTTATATGTTGTGTACTTGGTATGTGTGGGAGGTGGAGTGTGGGTGCTGTCAAACTGCTGGGTATTTTGTTTGTTGTTACGTGAGAGAGAGAGAGAGAGCATTGATTCCAGATTCCTAGTATAGACACATCTCTCACATATTGTATTTGCATCTTTAGGAGTAGTAGGTTGACTTTATAGATTAGACAATTGCTACATTGCCTCAGGATGTCCATATCAACCAGACAGGCTGGAGAAGTGGTAGGAAACTGACCTTCCATTATGCCAAGTGCATTCTGTAATAAGTGGTGGAGGGTGGGCTAGATAGACGAAGTTCTGTTGTAGAACTAGTAAAATCAGCGAATCTGTGGAAGGTTTAGGGGTAGAAAGCTACGTAGGTGCCACAAAAATTGCAGCTGGGTTGCTCTCTGAGCAGCAATGCACGACTGTGTTGCACTCAGAGAAGCAGGGAAGCTTAGGAGGGTTCTCTAGCAGTTAACTATGGAAAATGTGACTTTTTAAGATGTTTCTACTTATTTCTGCTTACCCTTACCTGTGGTATCACCATCATAGGGACAGTTGTCAGTAATTCTTCCTGCAAGTTTCACAGTTTAATTTTCTTCAGATAATCCTGTTTGGCTGATATATTTTTCTACATACAAATTAAACAGGTATGCCTAACGTATGTTATCATACTTTTATCAAATCCAAATTATTCTGTTTCTTGTTGCTCTGTCTAAACTCCTGCTTATTAAATGATATAAAGATTGTGAATGTGAACTGTGTCCTGTTATAGTTGTCATTGTAGCTCAGAGTTTTCATGATGTACACAGTCAAAGGCCTTGCTATAATCAATGAAATATATGAAGTATGTCAGAGTGTAGTCTATCTTCCTTTTCAAATCTTCTCAGCACCATTCAGCATAGATCCCCAAGTGTTTTCAACATACAAGTTTAAGTCTGAAATTTGCTCTTTAGCTGTCATAATTGTGAAAGAAATTCATGAGCTTTCTGCAATATTTCCTGTCTCACTAAACATCGCATGCTTTGCTCTTATACTCTTTGTCTCATCTTGTAGAACTGAACAGATCAGTTAAGTTCCTCAATTACCTCTCTTTTTCGCTCTAGCTTCAATACATTTCTGAGTAATACCTGAGGTCTCATCAATCGACCATTTTGATCACTTTTGGACAGACTTTTAGCTTACTTCAAATATAGCTTTCTTGATTTCTTACCTTAATTCCTCTGGTACTCTGCTATCTATATCTAATGCAGTAAATTGATTCTTAAAGGGTCTTTCAACTGCGCTGGCACATTTTCAACATCATACTTAATCTGACTCTCTTACACTGTTTCAGCTTTAGGTTGATTTACCATACAAGTAGATGGTGACCTGTGCAACAGTCAAGCACATGTTTTATTTTTACTGCTGTTACTGACATTTGCTTTGTTTACTTCCACAAACATGGTAAAATTGATTTCCATACATTCTATTTTGTGATTTTTATATGCTCAGTCACTTCATATGTTGCTGAAAGAAGGTGCTAAAATGAATAGGTTGCTTGCATTAAAAAATTCTATCAGATCTTCTTTCACTTCCTTTCATATATAGTGTGCACATTCTGTCAGTTTCAGACTGTACTTGCTCATAGAATTGATCCTTATTGTTCTCTTCTGCTTCTGCTATGGGTGCAGATATCTGACTGATCAATATGTTAATAGGGTTCCCCTTCACAATATCGAATTATTGAAAACTCGAAATTCAGATGGCTGAGCCCAGAAGATCGAATTTTCAGAAACTCGACATTGTGAAGGGGAGGAATAAAGGAAGAACACAACATTATTTTTAATGGTTTTGCAGGGGGCCAAGTCCCTTTGTACCCTTCCTACTTAAATATATCAACTCTGTGATCGCACTATAGTGGAGGAACAGAAATCCTCCCATTGTGCACTTCTGCATATAGCGCAGAATGGGAGATTTCCCTTTTCCCCGCTTTAGTAGTGCAATCTTGGAGTTGGTATATTTAAGTAGGGGGGTGTGGGGGGCACAGCATTGTACAAAAGCTTTTCTTTCTTTTTATGTACACTTTAGAATTTCGAGTTTCTGAAACTCGATCTTCTGGGCTCGGTCATGTGAAGTTCGAGCTTTCAGCAATTCGAGATTCTAAAGCGGAACCATTAATAGGCATACCTCAAAGAGGAATATTAACTGATAGAACTGCATTTCACTCCCAGTCTTACAAACTTATTCTTAACTATAAATGTGATATCATTTTGACTTTGCCATTTATAAACTATACAGAATACAAATTATAAATTGTAAACTATACACACAACTAAAGACATGCCGCCTTTGAGTGCCTTCACATTCTACCTCTATAAAAAAGCCCTTCATTTTCTTCTTGAGCCCTACTTTCCAGATTACTTTTTATCCCACTGTCCCATGTCCTGTTGAATTTATCTGGAGACTCCCTCTCCATTTCTGGTAGTCCACTTCATGGTTCCACCACCCCCTCTGTGAAATAATACTTTTCAGAAATCCAGTAGCTACTCCCTACAATCTTCTGCCAGTGCCTCCTCCTCCCCTCTTGTTCTTCCTGTTCAGAAAAAAAAAACTTTACATCTCCTTGACATGGTCTTGTGTGCCAGTATCATGCTTTTCCTGTCTCTCAGTGTTTCAGGTGAACAAAAATCATAGCTCCTCTAGCTTCTGGTCATATTCTTTCTGATACATCCCCTGAATCTTTCTAGTAGTTTTACTTGGGATTCTTTCAAGTAACCTGATTTATTTTTCCTTGCATTTCTCCAAAGCTGAACTTTGTACTCATGGTGTGGACAGTAAGGCCCTGTAGAACTGAAGCACTATGTCCTTTATTCTGAAATCTTTAACCCTAAAGATACATACCAACATTGTACTTTCTGCTGTCATTGCCATCTTGCTCTGTTCCTATCAGCCAGACTCCATTTGAATAACACATCTACAACCTTTTCTTAACCTGATATGGCTAATTTAACCCCCCAGCTAATACCTCATACTGACATTGTTTTGGCATAGGTGCAGTACTTTGCATTTTTTTTGCATTGAATCTCAGCTATCACCACTTTTCTTCACACACATTCAGGCTTTCCATATTCTTCCATAGACTTTTTCTCAACCTTTACTTCTGTACTTCTCATTGTCATCTACAAAGAGGCTGATCCTTTTCTCTAATCCCTCAAATGTGTCTGATACAAACCCAGTGAAGTATACTGAATTCAGAATTGGACTTTGTGGTCTTCCCTATTTAATTGTCCCACTCTGTGTCCTACCATTCACAAATTCTGTTTCTACTTCCCTACCCTTCATCTTACCACCAATCCCTTCAGTTTTCCTATCAGTGTGGAACTGATTCAATGACTGTGCTGATGTCCAGGTAGACTATGACTACTGGCATTCCTCTTGTGTGGTCATCTATAATCCAGTCATAAAACCTGATCAGATTTGGTTGACAGCTGATTCTGACTATGAGCTATTGTTGATTACTGTCCTGAGCTTTGTTGTCCACTAAATATGCCACCGTCTTTCTTCTCAGAATTCTCTCATTACTTTCCTTGCTAATGTTAAGCAAGCAGGCCTGCATTTCCCTAGGTGCCACACTTTTATACAAGGACACCAACCACATCCTTTATCTTCCATTTCTTTAACAATTCTGTACGAGCCAGTGATCCATTAAAAGTCATCATCAGGGGGTCTGTCAGCACAATGGCAAGATTTCTGAGGACTTGAAAACTGGTCCATCTAGTCCTTGCACTTTTTTCTTCGTAAGGACAGTGCTTATTTTGTAAACAAACAGGTGGTGGTATGCATATGTTGCATTTGGGTCAACCTTCCCCACACCCCCACCCCCACGCAGCCATTCCAGTGTCCCATTATTTGGCTATTTCTCCACAGTTGCCATAAACACTGTTCAAAACTCTCAGTGTCATACTGCTTTCTGCTTTACTTATACAATGATTACAGATATTTGGATTTAATTTAAAACTTTTATTTCAAATTTTCCAGCACAAACACTGATAGACATTTGCTAAACAAAGCAATACAGTCTCACAATAAAAACAGACTTAGTATTAAAACTTATGTGACTTTGAAACTCACATTCATTGAAACAGAATTTAAATCCACATTCAAAGAAAATGCATCTGGCCAGTGGCAGATTAAGTTTGCCTTTGGGCTGTTTTCAAATCATAGACCCCTTGCACACATTTTAGGACCATGCAAAATTTCATTGATTCAAATTCCTGATTGTATTAAATTATAATATGTAATAATTAAATTATATCCCTTGTATAATACAACAGCATGTGTTAAAACGCGTTTTAAATTTATAGCCAGTAAATAAAGAAACAAATCATATGAACCAAAAATGCCAAAACTGCCCAGTTCAGAACATTTCAACCATAAAAGACCACTCAAACGTCTGTCATTGTAACCCACTGAAATCAATCGATATGCACAGTCCAATAATTCTACATTAAAGAGATCTGACTGTAACTATTGACAAGGTTGCTGCTAGCAAAAAACTTTAAGTATTTCATCTACAAATTCACTGCCTGCTGCCCTTGAAGAATAAATTGCCTATGTTACATTAAAAATGATAAGCTGGTAATATTGCAATAGGGAATGGATGGCAAACTAAAACAGGTTCGTGGTTACTAGGCATCTTATCCAAAGCAGGACATACTCAGGACTGCAGCACCCCACCCTCTTAAAATCCAACACAGTATCATTAATCCATCTACATGCTGTGGGAATAGAACCCACAGCCTTCAGCATCAAAACTAAGGTATGTTCCCTGCTGTGCTACTAACACGGCTTTAAAGCTCTCAATACACAACAGTGATACCTTTTGCTAAGCAAAACAGATGCATATTTTGGGTAGAGGATTCAGGCTCTTGTTTCTTGTAGCTAAGGTATAGAACTTGAGCCTAAACAAATTACTAACCACCTGCTAACCCTAACTAGGGAATTTCACTGTCTCACACGTGTGCACACAAACACACACACACACACACACACACACACACACACACACACACACACACACACACACACACACACACACACACACACACACACACACACACACTCACATCAACCTTGTAATCTAAAATAAATAGGAACAGATTATAAATAGTTCAATCATGAACTTAGAAAATTGCTAGAATAACAGGATTTGTGTTAGTATGCATTTTTCTAAAGGATATGCAGTCTAAACCTCAAATATCTGTCATTATTTAGAATCTTTAATCTTTTTATGAGGAAAAAAATATATGGGGCAAAAATCTGGACATTATGCAATAACCTGGGCAGTTGAGGGATATGTTACCTATCTCTTACACACACACACACACACACACACACACACACACACACACACACACACACACACACATACCTCTCAACCTCTTAGCACAAGAAGTCTGGGCAAAGTCTGTCATAATGGGGGGACAAAGGTCCAAAACTAGGGACACATTTTAAATATCGCTCTTATAAATTCAGAAAGTTGCTAGAATGCATTTTCTAAATGATATGAAGTCTGAAACTAAACTCAAATGCATACCATTAGTTAGTAACTTTAATCCTTAGATCATCCTGGTTATTTCTCAAAAAAAAGACAATTTTTATGAGGAACAGATCAAAAATATAAGGCAAAAATCTGGACATTTTGTGAAAATCTGTACCGTTAAGACAAATTACACACACATACAGCCCTCCCTCCCTCCCTCTTAGACCCTCCCCCATATCTCTCAACCTTTTATAGTAATAAATCTGGAGAAAGACACACATAATGGGGGGGGACAAACATCCAAAAATAGGGACACCTTTTAAATATTTCTCTTACAAACTAAGAAAGCTGATAGAACAACAAGTTTTGCATTAGTATGAACTTTCTGAAGGATATGAAGTCTAAAGCTCAAATGTCTGCCATTATTTTCTGTCTTAATCCTCAATGATTTGCCAGGGATTGCTAGAAAAACACAGTTTTATGAGAAATGGACCACAGATGTGAGACTAAAATCTTGTCATTATGCGAAAATCTGGACATTTCACTCAGTCACACACACACAAATACACAAACAGACTTATCTACTTCTTATACACAAACACTCACACACACCTACCTACTTCTTATACGTACACACACACACACACACACACACACACACACACACACACACACACACACACCTACCTATTTCATCCACACACACACACTTCTCTTAAAAACTTAAACATACACGTATGTCTACCACTCACTTGTCTGGTCATGGTCCACAGTCCAAATGTCTTCAGGACTTCAAATTCTGCTCATGTGGACCAGGAAGATGTAAACAATCGGTCACACATCGGTCTTTGCATCTGTGAGACCTGACGCCAAGGGCATTCTTAAAGAAGAACACCCTTAAAAAAGAAAGTTTTTTTTTTTTTTTTTTTTAAGAAACAGGGCAGCAGAAGTGTTGGTCCGGCCCAAAAAAAGCTCTGCCTAAGGACAACCAGCTCTCTCTGAATCTCTTCCCTGTTTATCCTGCTGTCTATCTATTTTAACCTTTTGTCCTACTTCCTTCTCAATATGGCATACTCTTCTTCCGTTCCTTTGTGAAGACTAAAGCAAAGAATTAATTCAGTACCTCTGCATTTTTCTTCAGTCTTCTCTGATCTTCCTCCCATCTTCGCACAACCAGATCATAGCTGACCCTTCTGTTATTTTTGCTCCGTCTTTAACATATATTTACTTCCCTTCTTGATCCTTACTGTTAACTTCCCTTCAGCTTTATCCTTTACTGCTTATACCATTGTTGCTGCCTTGCTGCTAACTTCCTTATACAGTGCCTCTTCCAATTCTCGACCTACATCCTTTCCACCCCATGTAGGCCCTATCCCTTTTCCCTAATTGTTTGCTTGATTCATATTCCTATGCAGCTACAGTGGCCTTCTTCTCATTCTACTTTTGTTTTCCTTTTCCTCATATCATTGTACATAGTCTTCAGTGTTCCATCCCTGACCATTTTCCACAACTTGTTTAAGAACTTGATTTACTTAAAGGCACTTGCCTCATCCTTGTCTACCTCTCCCAACACAACAGAATCCACTCTTCTAAAATTTCACACCATCATCCTTGTAATTTGACTGTCACCCTTTCTTCCAACTCTTAAACCACACAGTGTATAGTCAATATTGATTAATGATACCTTAATCTCGACATTCATGAAATTCTCTACAGTAGTTAGGACCATGTCTGGAATTGTATAAGTTCTGCTACAGTCCTACATTAGCTGACTAAAACCCACATAGTTCAAGATGTCAGTCAACTCCTGCTCTGAGTCTGACTCTAAGCTAGAGCTCAGAATCTCCTAATCTTCTCTTGGCAGGTTAACACCCCCCCTTGAATAATACACATGTCATCCTACCCTACTGCCTTATTCTCCCCCCAGCCTCTCATCCTCCTCTCTTGTTGTGCCTGCTGGATGATTCACTTTCATTCCTCCAATTCTCTCCCCTTCCTCCTTAGCTGCCAGGGCACTTAGCTAATAACTTCTGAACCTGATTTTGCTCTTACCACATTCCTGATCTGGTGTTTTTCCTTCACTCTGAGCACACATCTGATGCCCTCATTTTAAGTAAATTGCTACTGCACTGCCTCTTCTCTGTCATTAATGAAGAACTTATATCTTGTTATTTCCATGTTCCACCTCTTCTTATTGCTGGCTCATGTCTCTGTGACATTAGCAGTGCCTACCATTCCTTCCTGCATAACTGCCTTGTAGATCATTGATTTGCAGATTAAAACTACCCAGCCAGGTCCATATCGCCCTTCTTTGTTCCTAATACCCTGCATTTCCATTTACTTTCTTTGAGTTGCTTAAACACCTGTTACTCTGTTCTGCTTCTTTTCCCTGCCACACATTTCCATCTCAACTTAAAAATACAGTCATTGAGATGCACCCTTCCTGCTCAGTACTGAACACCACTCAATGTCCCTTATGGTGTAAGATGGTGCACATCCTTTGTACAGTGCCAGTTTCTCTGCCAGCTACACCTGCATTCTTCCTTAAGACCACCCCCATCCTACTTTCAGTCCTAAGAGTTTCTCTGTTGTCCACTACAATTCCAAGTCCTTATACTCCCCAATGCTCACTGGTACAAGTAACACTTCTGTCAATGCCACTTCCAACTTCCCTTTTCTTGCGACATTTCTCTGCCACCTCTCTGAACCTTCTTTCTGCCATCTGGGCAGTGTTTTCTGAGAGATAACATTGATGCCTACATGCACCACAGCATGCAGCCCCCTATCCCCAAGTGTAAGCTTTAAGAATGGTTTCACAGAAATTTGGTGTCTCTGTTCTCACTTGCTTAGACGCAATCCATTTCAGTCTCCACACACTGGTGTTTATATAGCCTAACAACTCTACAACTGCATAAATGTTGGGGAAACAGAAGCACTCTGCATGGGTGAGACCATTATCTGCAAAGGCTGTGAGCTCCTGGTACTGTGAATGAAGTTAAATAGAGCTGAGGACTTGTAACTTTGTGGAACTGAGACATAGGTAATAGGAATCAGCCAGGTAATAGCTAAACACATGTAAAACAGCCACATTCAGGTACATGATATACATCAGAGAACAGCTGAGTTTCCTACATGCAGTAAGACAAAATACCTATCTGTTGTGTGCCTGGGGCTGGTCAACTGCCATAGCAAAATGCTCTGTAATGTCAGTGAGCATTCATTTTAACAAGTTCTTAGTGCTTAAGCAAAGGTCAGACAGCACTACTGGTATATAATTTTAAGTGCAACTAAATGCAGAAAAAAAATCTTACAGTGACAGATAGGTAGCCTTTCTGTCTGTCTATCTATCAGATTGTCAAGCCACCTGCCTGTCTGGCTAGATATGGTATATTGGTAGTGAAAGAAAACAGGATGATAAACTGACAAATTCTGATGATGGATGTTTAAGTGATTTGGGAGTTACAGGTAAGTCATTTGGGGCACAGAAGATGAATTTTTACTAATCTAGACAACAGCAGATACTTCCCAGCAGCTACGCAGGATTCAGGAATAATAAAAAAAAACCTGTGATTAGCACACCTAAATAATGTCGGAATAAATAATCTAAATTAAATTGCTGCAATTATGACGTTCCTTGGCAAGGTTTATGTAGGAGCTTCCATAAAGGATAGAATTTCAGAGATCATTGGCAGGAGGACCTGAATAAGAGATGGTAGTTGATTCCACTGACCAGAGTCAGGTAGGTAAAATAATGCCTACCTAAGACATCAAGGTGAGTCATAAGAAGAATTAACAGCCCACATCTAATGAGCTTAGAAGCCAAATGGGGTTGGGGGCACCAGAAACTCGTGATTATGACCCAAATTGGTTAAAGTGCAGAAAGTGAGCGGTAGGATTTTAAACATGAACCTGGCAATGACTGGTAAGCAATGCAGATCTCACAGGGCAGGACTTTTATAACAGGAGTGGAAAGTTCAAACTCCTGGCTGTAGAATTCTAGGACTTCATCCCACACCTCAAAGCTAAGGACATTATATTGATCAACATGAGAAGAAACTAAAGCATGTATCATGTTTGCAAATTATGAAGACGGAAAAAGGTACTTAATTACTGAAAAAATGTAAGACATTTTGACAATGGCTGCCACTTAGTCCTTTTTGTGATGGCCTGTTATCAAGAATTACATTCACAACCCATACAGCTGATGAAGATTCCAGTCAATTCCCTCCATAAGGTACAGTGAACACACTGGATCATGCAAAGAACAGCTGGAGGCATGCATCAGTATTATCTGTGTATTCACTGGGTTGAGCTTATCTCTACTAAGAATCCCACAATGAAGAAGGGGATGTGTTCTTCTGAAGTGGTAAAGTCTAACATACGATTCTGGTAAAACGAAAGTTATAACTAGATATCATTAACACCACACTGAGCTGATATCACAACCTTCAAATAAAAGGTATAACACAAACAGCAATGGGGTTCAGACTGAGCCAAGAAAAACTGCAAATGTCAGTGGATAGCTAATGGATGAAATAACCCCAGAGTCCACTCACTAAATATGACCTGAAACTTAGGAGGTAAGCCACAGAGTACAATTAGTCATTGTATTCAAAGGTGCTCTAGTTATAGTCTGTGGTCAACCATCTCAAAGGTGACAAAGGAGTCACAAAAGAGCAGGGTGGACTATAACTACTTATTCCTTGCTTTAAGGAAGTCAATAACAATCCTGATGAGGGAAATTGTAGTGCTGTCCCTTGGTCCTGTCATGGATCTGGAAAACTCATGGAAAGTTAAACATGACTACATCTTATCAAAACACTTTCTCAATAACTTTACTAATAAACAGAAAGTTCAAATCTGAGTAGAAATATTCCGTATTGCTTAGATCTAATGTTGGTTTCTTAACAATGGAACCAACAATGCCCCTTTCAAGAGGGTAGGAATAATCTCATTCTCAATGAGCACTGAAAAAAATGCAGTAAATGCCATTAGGCTAATGGATGTAAGCAGAGATTTAAACAATCTTGCAGGCCTGATGTCCGGCATATAGTGCATAAGATGTGTAGATAAAACCAGATCCATAAAGTTCTCATAGTCAGCATAATAAAACTAACTAACAAAATCGGAAACTCTACATAAATGTCTCTGAAATACACCATAGATGAATCCTGGGGGAAAGTCTGCCTTCTGTTATAAAGAAAATATTCACAAAAAAGTACAACATCTTCATTGAGAGGTATAAAATGCCTTACAAGTGCTGACAAGACAGGCTGCTCAACCTACTTACCACCCAGAAAAGTACTGTTGAAAGGTTAGGTGTAACAGAGATATCAATGGACAACAATATTGCTGTCTCATGTGAAATCTTTTCTTGGTATGCCTTGTAATGCACACAACAAAATGTTTTCCATCTAACAGGTGATGTCTTCTCCATTTATTTCTTTAATTTCCACCAGATATATGCTACTCATAATACTCAATGTCAAATCCTAGCATTTTATTCAAAGCACTAACTTTGTTAATTATCATCATGTTATAGTAAGCTGCCTATCAGTCGATATTCCACAAAAGCTGAGCCATCCAGGGACTGATAGTGCCAAAAGTGATATTATGTAAACCCCTGTCAGGATTCAACTCATTATATGGTGCTTGCAGCTGTGTGAGGCCATGTTTGAAGAAGACCCCACAAAAGTCAGACCATTAAACTTTCTCCACCACCAGGTCTGTACTGTAATATCTAGCTGGAAGACCAAGTCCAGAGAATGTTCTTGTATGTGGTTGCAGTGGTAACCACCTGAGTGAGACTTTACCTCACTATAGTGTATCATGAGCTCATTGTACTTATTGCTGACTTTTATATTTTTATATTTTAATTTAGATTTTTTTACCAAGGTAGTACACTGAACACACGTGACTATTTTCAGGTACAGCCCATGTGAATACATTCACAATCAGATGGTTAAAAAAAAATGCACATAGAAGCAGGAATATATTAAAAAATGGTTAAACATATTAAAATCTGATGGTGGAAGAGATTATGTATGCAAATGAAGTGAAAGCTGAGGCAGAAAGAGATTAAGTAATAGGGCTGACAGAAAAGCATCTGTATTCAGCCTCATTATGATGGTATCTTCTGAACTGTACCCTTAACATGGAGAAGGATGATAACTGAGTTAGGCCACCAAGCAGGAATTGCCAGAGTTTTTGGCCAAGAAAAGAGAATGAATGATCTGTAAAATGCAGCTTGATTTGTGGGAATTGAGAGCTTGGCCTTGCTTTGGAGGGGTTCCTGAGGTTGTAGGGGGGTGTTTAAGGTAGAGTTTGACAGCAAGAGGTAGGAAAGAGTCAGGTTGTAACTGTTTGAACAGAAAAGAGACATAGTAGTTTGGTTCTGGGTTCAAATTATAGCCATTTGGCTTTGAGAAGGGGGATGCAGTAGTGCTCATGAGGTGGAGTGTTTGAGATGAGTAAACAAATGTTGTTTTCAGTGTGTTACTAAGTGGTGGTGTTTTTCTTTGAAGTTTTGGCTATAATTAAAATCCTGTATTCAAGTCCTGCTAGTGTCACAGCTTTACACATTCCTTCTCTGAATGAAGTACTTGGGGGTAAATTTCTCTGACCCAGAAAAGCAGAAAAATGTTTTCTCTTTGTTTTCTCAATATAAATTTAGAAATTAAGAGACAGGTCCAGCCCTAGACCCAGATGTTTAAAGGAAGTTGTAGCCTCCATTAGGGTGCTGTTAAGGTCTTCGATTAGCTTTTAATTGATCACCCAAGATTAAACATCTTAAGTTATCATGCACAAAGTCAAAGTTGAAATCTGAGAACTCTTACAGCATGGGATGGAAGGCATATATATCTCTTTCCACAATGAGAAATGAACCTAGAGTTATTTATAATCTATCTGGTGTCTACCACTAAATACCACTTTACACACCTATGTTCCCACTTGGTCATTATGATCCATTGACAAAAAACTCTTCAATGTCTAAAAACCTATGAAATCTTCTTGGCATGGACATATGGAGTAACTATATCCCTAAATATGAACGGGTACGTATTCATACATTACACCTCTTTACTCCCCTTCTTTACTCACTTTGTTGCTTCAATAAATTTCTCTCCTGACTCTCTCTGTCTAAACATGCCATAACCATGCTTTTTTTTCTCCCACTTCATATTGCAAGTCCTGTTTTTATTATACTAACTTACATTTAATTTCTCTAAACTGGCTAAAATTTCTCTAAATATTAAATCATTGTCATATAAGTTGTATCTGTTTGTAACCAATGTGCTCACATTATGTCTAATTTGGTATAATTATTTAAACTGTTTACATTTTTATGTTATTTTTGAAGATTGTAAAATTACTGTTCTTAAAATGTATTTATAATACTTTGTAGCTTTTCTCCACATGTATCCACAGAAAATGAGCACCTGCCCAGTTGGGCTTTCCCAAAATATCAATCAATAAATAAATAAATAATGTTGAAGGGCAGTGTCGTACAGAGGATGGTGCACAGCCTAACAACTACAACTTTGTCAAAGGAAAACAAGCAAAAACAAGTCCAACAAATCTACAGATAAAACACCAATATTTTTTTTATCTCCTGTACAGGAAACTCTCTCCCACACCCCAATACATAAACATACTAAATCCATGACTGCACAGCCATGGAGAAAAAGAGAAACATCCTGCAAGAGTGATACAGATGCTTTTGCTCAAAATGTTATCTTGCAGTACAGCAGTAAAGTGGAAAACACAACAGAGAACACTTCATGGGGACTAGGATTGAAGAAATACTAGTCAGTGAGATACTTTTCATTAATCACTATCTATTCCTTGTGTAGTCTTCTGCGTGGTGGCATTAGGGACTCTGCCTCTCTACTTTCATGTTTTTGAGGCCTGTTTTCAGTTTCATTGTCTGTCAAAATTGTGTACTATTGGTATCTTAGTTTTCAATTAATTCTCTTTCGTGTTTTGTGCTTCTAAATGGTATTTAACAAAGTGGTCTAATCTGTAAGGAGTCTTATGCCCTCTGTATAGAATACATTTTTATAGGATGGTAGGAGAAAAGTGGTGTTATACATTATTAAGCTTAATTATTAAGAGTTGGAGTTTCTGTTTACTGAAATGAGATATGTTATGTATCGAGACAGCTTAGAGAGGGATAGTATGAAGAAGATGTAGGAAGCCCTGGGAGCCATAATTAGTTAACGGAACATATGTTGGCAAGACTGTTTTACAGACAGGGCATAGAAGACAAGGTTGTCTAGAGGTAGCATTGAACACAGTCACATTTATCAGGTGGTGGTTATGTGTGGGAGTAGAACTCTTTTGGAAGTCTGATGCTCTGCTATGCTTAATAAATGAAGCAGGAAATAAGTTCCAGAAGATAAATGCTAGAGATGAGAAAGCTAAAGTTAACTTTATCGCTAGCATGGACAAAGGTTTTACTGCTGAGCTGAGATGTGAAATTATTTTGTGTAGGTGTACATGTGTGCGTTTGTGGAATTTTAAGGAATAGTTTTGTTCATAGACACTTCATGTATTGGGAGATTTAAAGTAGTTGAACATTTGTGTGATTGTAGCAATTTTGTAGTAATCAAAGTAATATGCAAAGATGCTTTTTTGTGGAAGAGAGGAATCAGGGGTAATGAACATGCAAATATGGCAGTGTTCTTTACAAAGTTTTATTTTACTTAGCAATATAAAAAGTAGATACATTATTCTGAAGCATTAGTACATATTTTGTTATTAAGGCTCTTGCTTTAAGTGGATTGTAAAGAGCTTGATTATTATTGCAGGTATTTAAGTTTTGTGTTTTGTTGGGAAGTATGTTTGCTATGTGTACAACATAGCTCTACTCTGTAAACATGAATAAGAAATTCCTAAAGCACAGAATATTAATCAATAAAGCCTGAAAGTAAGTAATCCTGAGATTACAGAACCTCAAAATAAGCAGAAAATCCAAGTTAAGGAAAGTGAAAGCAACACAAAGCACTTCGGTGAATTTAAAACTTACTTTTGCATACACAATGAAGTACATTATTTGCAGGAGTAGGTCTTCTGTACCCCTAATTTTTAGGCCTGCACCCCATCTAATTTCATATAATTCAAATGCGGTCCCACTATGTTGCAAAATGTAACTTTTCTCTGGCAACAGTACATGCTGCTCTTTCTCTGACACTATCTAACATTACAGAATATATAATATCTAACATTACAGAATATATTAGTAAATGAAGATGTAACTTTTTTCTGGCAACACTATGTGCTGCTCTTTCTCTGACACTATCTAACATTACAGAATATATTAGTAAATGAAGAGGGTGGTAAAGTCCCTCATATGTGGATACAGTAGAGCTTGCCACATTGCACAAGTAATGCAAATCATTTAAATGTAATGGTGATTTCTTGGAAAAATCATTGTACATTTACTTCTCATTAGGTAGTAAGCTACTTTTACATATATGTGTTAAAATCTGGTTTTAAACCACCTCTAGTCTGTGTATTTTCATATCTAATCATATTTTAACTTTGAATTACACATATGCCATTTATTAATTTGCAACTACTTTAAACCATGTTCCTTAACTTAACTGGCTTATCACAGTATGTTTTCCGGTGTAGGATTTATTACACTATTACATGTTTTTTTTATTTTGTAATGTGTAAAACAAGTTGTTAAGAGGCCAGTACACTGATAACATTGGTATTGTGTACATCAAGCTAGAAGTACCTCTGGAATATTATGTTTGCAACTGAAGTCTTTAGTACTATATATTTTAGACTTTGAAACTAGGCATAATAAAATATAGTTTGGATCTGTATAAATTCCTTGCTATTTCTCATTTGTACCTTGCTGTAGAATGTTATATTGTTAGTCCAATTAAAAGGTTTATATACTGAGTTTCTGAGAACAGAAGAACAGCATGGTTTAAATGTTTATGATATTAATTTATAGTTAAATGCAAATGTATTTCAATGCTTTGAAAGTTAAAGATGAAATGTCCAATGTGTACATTTTATGGAATGGTTTTGTGACCTTGAGTAATTCCGAACTATCATGTTGGTCTATAATGAAGTTGTACTGAGCCATGCATTTTCCACTGAGTATCACCTGAAGGGCCTTAACCTATGTAATTGCATTGCTTTCATACTGAGCATCTGGGATAACAGAATCTAGCTGGATTATATATCACTATTATGACATTTGTGATGGAGCCATTTGGAATGGATATATTTTCTAATAGCAGAAATAAAGTGAGGCTGTATTTTGAAAAAAAATAGACTAGAGTGAAACAGACATATAAAACCTCCTAAGGACAAGATCTTAAAAATGATTCAGCTTGATAAAATAAGGCCATTGTCCTTGTATCAGGGAAGGATTCCAGTGTCAAGGTCATTTGATCAGTGTCCTAACCTGGTTAATACATTTAAATAAAATAATTACATACATACATACATACATATGTACATTAATAAATAATCAAAGCGCAGAACATAGGACAAAGTTCAGGGATTAACAAACAATGATAATATCTAATTTGACTGAGGCTACTGTACTCCCAGAGAGTATAGGTTTGTATTTGTAGTTTCTGAATGAATTCCTAAAATTATATATTCTTTTACCAGTATTTATCAGCACTATACATGCAAACATACACACACAAACATAAAGCTCACACATACTTGCAAGCGCAAATGTATACACACACACACACACACACACACACACACATACAAACATGCACACATATACATAAACTTCCACAGTTGTGACAAGCAGTCAGCTCTCATTACAAGTCTACTTAACAATAACTTTATAGGTCTGCAGTATTCCATGAATTTCCTGTACTTGAAGTTCCCATCACTCATGCTTCTCAGAAACTAAATAACTGTGTATCATAAAAGAAGAAAGACAAAAAATAAAAAGAGAAATTTTAATTTAATGCTTCTATATATTCAAGAAACATTCAGTTTATGGATATTTGTTATTGTTTAGTGACTATACTTGCAATATGATTTCTTAATCATGTAGTTACACTATGCATCATATAAGCCATCCCAGAAGCACTTATTGTATATAAACTTGTGTACTGAGTATAAGTGAAGCCCAAAGTTCAAGACCTTAAAGTTTGAAGTGCTGCTGAGCTAAGCGGACTTGGTTTGTCTACTGCCTTTGTTTTATCTAGGTTTGAACCTGCTACTCTAATTGGAGTCTGCTGTCATTAAGTGGTTTATGTGCTTGGCAGTGACATTAATTGTAATTTGATGCAAAACAAGAAATTCTTTCCAAGAAAAGGCATGTTAATGTATTGTGTTATGTTACTGATAATCTGTTATACTCCTTTTACAGTCTGTTTGTAATTCTGTTTTGGACACAGTTTTAGCATCCCCTGACCTGTTGCAAGTAGTGTAATAAAAAAACATATTTTGTATTGCAGTATAATATGACATTATGTAAACTTCTCTGCAAAAACTTAATAATGAGATGAAAGACAATATTGTTTTTCTTTTAGTAAATGCACATGTAACTTTATAAGATTTGTAGTGTCTACAGTTAAATTATTTAGAGAGCTGAAATTCATTGTATTGCTGACTCCACAGTTACAGTTACAGAACCCGGTTATACTTATTTATGACAAATTTCGGAGTTGGAACAGTATAAGGCAAAGAGAGAAGATTATCTGAACTAAACTGCTTCCTACATTAATAGAAAGAAAAGGAAAGTATATGAAGGGTGAATGGTTACTGTTCACTTCCATATTGTAACAGCACAACCTTCTGCGATTCTTAGAAAATGTGTCAGTTATTACTGTGAACATGTCCCAGGCTTTGTAATCAGCGGTTTTTATACTTTAGAAATGCATAAAATGTTACACAAGGAAAGGCAGGTGTAAACTTGTCAACATTTATTTGATGTATATACCGTATTCAAGTCCTAATTGCTGTCAAGCCATAAACTTGCACAAGACTGTATCAGATGTAGCTGAGAGGGTTGCTGCAGGAAAGCTGACAGAGAAGAGCACAGGTCCCAGAGTACGAGTTCATCACTCTTCATCCAGTTTGTCAGTGCGTTTTCATCTATACATATTACAAGCTGCCTGAGTCAGTTTCTAGTAGTTTCATGATGTACACTTAAGTGTTCCTGTTCAGCAGCATCTGTTCATTGGCAGTATGGTACCTTAGTCCTTTCCTAACAGCTTCAGGCTCTAGGGTTCAGTCCTGTCTATGCTACGTTCGCATGCTCTTCTCATGCATGTGACATTTTTTTCTGGGTTCTCTGGTTTCTTCTGATCTTCCCAAATCTTGTCAATTGACTAGCTTCACTAAACTGAGTGTGTGTTGATGGAGGGATGTGTACATATATACATATATACAGTGGATATAAAAAGTTTACACACTACTGTTAAAATGCCAAGTTTTTATGATATAATTTCAAAACATTTCCCACCTTTAATGTGACCTATATCCTGTACTATTCAATTGAAAAAAAAAAACAAATCTGTTGGAAAAAATATAAAAAATAAAAAACGAACAATACGCTGTTGCATAAGTGTGCACACCCTTAAACTAATACTTTGTTGCATGTGCACACCCTTAAACTAATACTTTGTTGAAGCACTTTTTGATTTAATTACAACATTCAGTCTTCTTGGGTAGGAGTCTATCAGCATGGCACATCTTGACTTGGCACTATTTGCCACTCTTCCTTGCAAAAGTGCTCCAAATCTGTCAGATTGCGAGCACATCTTTTGTGCACAGCCCTC
>NC_056735.1:180854158-180876658 GCF_019279795.1 Protopterus annectens
CAAGCAGATTCCTGGAGTACAGGGTTGAATTTCCTTAGCTTTCATTTGTCTACTGTGTAATTTTTAGTAAATCATTTGACTAGCTAGTGCTCTGGGGTTAAGAGCTAGACTCTTCAGTGGTCTTCTGTACCATATGCCTAGTAATTGCTTATGACCTATGATACTATGCCCACCCATGTTCCACCATCTCTAGCTGAAGATGGCCTGAAGTGATGAGTAAAGGAATGCATGGAGAGGGAATAAGGTTTGAGTGAGTTATCGTATGCATGTTATTGCAGTGCATATTTATGTACAGACGATTTCAGATCTACAGTAGGGTATGAAGCACTATGGGAGCTAGGAAAGAAGTTAGATCATGGGAAAGTGTTAAAAGTGCAGAGCTGTCTTGTGACTATGGTTGTTACAGATCAGGGAGCCTATGGCAACATTGAACTGTCCTTAGATCACCACATACCCACTGTTGTAAGTAAGTCATGTTTCACTGTACGGCTTATATATAAAGGTATTGTGTTCAGATCAAGGGATACAATTGTTCCACTGTACTCAGCACTTATTAGGGTGATCGAGTATAATACCCCTTTCATTGTGTACCTGTCCAACCACTTATCACAACTGGAATGACCACAATGCTTTCTCATTAAAAAAGGGCCAAAATAGTAAAACCTATGCAGACCATCTCAAAGCCATGTCCCTTGTTTCAGTAGCATAAATGCTACTGAAAGGCGTCTGTCTTGCATATAGAACTTCAACAGTCCCTATTGTGTCAGACCTATTACACATTCACAAGTTTAGCAGCACCATAAACACCTATTCAAGTGATCTCTTTTGCAAAATAAACAGAAAATGTTGAACAGAAAGGTTTGTATCACCGACAATATCTCTTCTACTGAACCTTCTTCCACTTCACATAAATAAAAGTGATGTTTTCTCTGTTCAATATAAGTTGAAAAAATGGATGGGTAATCAAAAATTAACAGTGGTTTATCACCCCTGTCCTTCACGGCTAAGAGAAACATGTAAATGTCTGAACATATCCTTGTTTGCCCTATCTCTGTGTTAAAGATCTGTCTTGGGAATGTATGACTGGACTTTCTAAGGTCCTCACAGATCAATAGCATAGTAAATACCTATGATCATGTCTATATCTATACATACAAATGCGCACACATGTGTATGTGCATTTTTTAATTCTGGCAGACAAGCAAATATTATGGGTTGTGGGTGGAATTTTGCAGGACTAATGATGAAATTAGTATTTCACTTTTGCTGGCTGCCAGCTGTGGATTTGTGTGAAAGAGCATTTAAATACAGTACAGTGTCACATTTTTAATGTCAGATAAAGCATCTGAGATACACACATTTAACAAAATACTTGTAATTATTTGTACAACGAGAGACTGATTGTGAATCAAAAAGGTTGGCTCTTTTATTTTTTCTGATTTGTATGAAGCATTTGTAAGAAGCAACATTGAGTACTTTAATGTGGCTACTGTTTCTGTTGCATCACAATCAGATTTTAAGTAGTATATGGTCAAAAAGTGGCTATAATTACTTGATGATTGGAACTGTCTTTGTATTGAAGTGCCTGATTCCTTTGCTGTTTGCCAAATTTAACAGTCAATATGTCTTTGCAGGGTGAGAGTGTATTTGAGTAAAGTGACTTTGCATACTTTACTGTGGTTACTTTGTGTGTTTGTGAAACAGATTTGAAATATACTACTACTATATACACTATTTTGTGTGTTTTATCACAATCAGCCATATGAAATGTATTCAATCAAAAAAAATAGCTATCACTGCTAGGTAAAGTAATTTCCTATTGAGGAAATGACTGTGACTCCTGTCATGATTAAGTTAAACAGTTATTAATCTGGATTTGCAGAGCTAGTATGCATTCATGTAAATCATATTGAAATATTTTTCTGTGGCCATTTTTTGAATGATAATCAGACATCTGAGGTGTACACTGCCAATAAGGGCTCTGTAACTGATGGGCACAGAGGTTGTATGTAGATAAAAAAATGACTTACCACTGCTGTTGCTTGATCACTATTAAACAGTCACTGACCAGGACTGATAGGAGTAGTGTCACAAAATGTAGTGTATTTTCTAAAATCCAGTGTAAAATTATCATTGTTATGGCATATGCTTGCATGTGTATATAAGGGGGTTGCAGGGTGTTTAAGAGTAGCAAATTGGACATAGGTCCTGTCACATTTTATCACAGTCAAGACATCAAGACAGTATACAATAAGTGGCTGTTTTTGGTGGCCAGGACAGGATGAATATGAAAACAATTGATCACTGTCACAGTGGTGCACAGATTAGTATTTCTGTCTCGCAGTTGTTTGTTCTCCAGTTGAAATCATGAAATCATCATTGAAATCATGCCTCTGGCTCCATCAGTGTGGAGTCTGCATATCTTAAATAGGATTTAATCAGGTACTGTGATTTCTTAAACACCGCAAAGATGTGTTGTAGATGAATTGGAGATTATCCAATTTGCCTGTAGGTAAGCATACATTGTGTGTGTGTGTGTGTGTGTGTGTGTGTGTGTGTGTGTGTGTGTGTGTGTGTGTGTGTGTGTGTGTGTGTGTGTGTGTGTGCTCACTTATGCGTATGTGTGTTTGTGTGTGTACATGTGAAAACATATCACCAGTTTTTATCTGTAGACACACAATGCAGTATTGTTCAGAATGCATATTTTGGGTAGAAATAAAACATAGATAAGTAATTATCTTTCAAAAATACATTGTAAAATTTATCACAAAACAGTAAACTCTTAGAACTTTGGAAAGCCTTATATTTCCTCTACTCCTTGCTGCATAAGTGTATTTTAACACAGGCTTTTTAGTGGAGCCCCATCCTCAACTTCTGTCTTGGGTCCAACCAAGTCCAAAACTGTCTTTCCTTTGAGGTGCATATGGAGGATCTGTAGTGCTTGTGTGGGGGCTGATGACAGTATGGTTATTATTCCTTAAATTTTTCTCCCAAACAAACTTCAGAGGTTTATGAAAAAGGTCAGAGTAGCTTGTCTAGGGGCAGTGTACACTCTAGTAATAGAATGACACTAAATCAATACTTCCTCACCTTCCTTGCAATCAGAAATAAGAATATTTATTTATTTATTGTATTTATTTTTATTTTACATTTGTCTAACTGGATATATGTCCATTTTCAGTAGAGGCCCGGGGAGAAAAGCTATGAGAAAAAATCTTATACAGAGAGTCCACATTAAGAATACAAATAAATAATTATTTAACCCATTTACAGAGGTTTTGAAACAGTAATAAATGAGCATGTATCAAGTTAACATTTTGTAAACATGAATTTACTGCACTGTGAGGGGCATAAAGAAATTATATATATTATATATATATATATATATATATATATATATATATATATATATATATTATATATATATTTTTTTTTCTGCTTCAATTAGAGCTTGTTGAGATGAAAAGGGCATCAAAAATTAAATGTTTTAGTTGTTATAGGTAATTAAGGCAAGGCGAGATAGTATCAGTCAGGGCTGCTGCATGGACATAGTCACTGGGATTTTAAGAAGATTCTTAGTTGTTTCTTGAAATGTTGGGTGGATTTGAGGATGTTAGTTCACTAGGGAGTTTGTTGCAAGTATTACCCATAGAGTTAGAAAATAGGCAGTCCCCCGATTTGTTGTTGGATTTTAAAGTGGCTACTTGAAGCTTATTGGCGGATCGTAGGGTAGGAAGAGTTTTATAGGTGTTGATGAGGTTACAGAGTATGGGAGTGATAGTGGGATGATGTAAGATCTTATGGATAATAGTGAGTTGCTGGAAAAGTAGCTGGTTTTGTACTTCCAGCCATCCTAGAAGTTTAAGATTTTGGCAATGGTGGGTTCTAAAAGGGGCCCCAGTGGCAACTCTGGCTATATTATTATAAGAGGTTGCCAGCTTATTTAGATTGCTTTTGGATAGGTTTGTGTAGATGGGGGAGGCATAGAGAAGGGTGGAGATTAGGTGAGTTTGGGCAATAGTAATACTGGCTGAAGCTGTGAGAAAGGGTTTAAGTCTATAAAGGAAACTAAGTTTTCTATTAATTGATTTAATTGTTAAATTAATGTGTGTGTCATACTTAAGATTATTATCTATTGTTACACCTAAGAGTTTGGTGGTTATATCTGGAGCAATTTCTCTACCATTATTTGATGTAACTATGAAACTGATAGAAGGGGACTTCTGTGAAGGAGTAAACAATAATAATTTAGTATTTTTGGGGGGGGTTAAGGAGGAGACAGCGTTGGTGGAACCAGTTTTCAACTAAGGTGAATACTTTTCGGTACTGGTTTGGAGTTCTGCAGGATAGGATGTGGCACAGATTAATGTTGAATCTTCAGCATATTGTATGCAGGTGGTTTGGGGAAGGGAGGTTTTCAGATCATTAATGAAAATAGTGAATAGGAGAGGTCCCAGAATACAGCCTTGAGGGACCCCAAGAGTGATAGGGAGCTGAGAGGATAAGTTACTGCTTGTTGTCTGTTATCAAGGTAGGATTTGAACCATTTTACAGCTTGAGTGTCAATTAAAAGAGACTTAAGTATATCAGACAGTAATTGATGATTAACCATATCAAAGGCTTTAGAGAGGTCTATAAAGAGAGCAGGTTGCTATTACAATTTTTATAAAGGTAGTCAGAAAAGGATAAGAGTGCAGTTGTGATGCTGTGGAATGGCCTGAAGCCATGTTGGCAGTCCACTAGTAGGTTATTTTGGAGGAGATGATGCAGTAGTTGACGGTGGATGCATCTCTCCATGATTTTTGCTAAGGAAGAAAGAAGGGCTATGGGGCAAAAGTTTGATAGTTCATTTGAGTTACCTCCTTTATACAATGGGACAATATGTGAGACTTTCCAGAGAGATGGGATATAAGATTCTGTAATGGTTCTGTTTATTAAGATGGAAATAGGGTAGGCAAGTACTCCCGCTGCCATTTGCAAGTATTCAGCTGGCAGGAGGTTAGCTGATGGTGCACATGGTTTAAGTTTAAGACGTAGGGTGTGTATGAGAGATGTAGGAACAGGCTGGAGATTAAATGTCTGGGGTAGATTGGTTAGTGAGGGTGACTCAGTGGTGGTAACAGGTGGTAAGATATTTGCTAGGGATTGGATAGTTTTAGAAAAACATTATTAAAGGTGTCAGCAATTTGATTAGGAGTATTCTGAGTCAGAGGGGGTCGGTATTTTGGAATGTCCTGGATGGAGCAGTTTATTGATACCTGACCAGACTTTTTGTGGGTTTTTCTGTTGGTTTTCTTGGATTTTATGGTAGAAGTTTTTTGTCAAGGAATATTGATTTTTTGTGGCATTTCTAAGCTGTCTAAAGTTTAGATGATCAATTGGGTTTTTAGTTTTTCTCCATTTGGTCCAGATTTTATTTCTCAGTCGTATATTGTACTTTTGTATCATTTGAGAGCCAAGGAGCAGGTTTGCTTTTAGTTCTAGCAGTGCGAGTGGGGGCATGGTGATCTAGGATATGCAAAAATTTATTGTTAAAGTGTAAGACTGCTTCGTCAAGAGGTAGGTATTTTAGGGATGACCAATTGCAAGCTTTGAGCTCAGCTTGAAAGTTAACTGGGTTGAGATTTTTCTTGTTCTGGGTAGTTATAAATGTTATTTTGTTGGGAATGGAGGTATTTTGTCTAGTTATGAAGGTAAGAGAATGGTCACTAATATCATCAGGAAGTATGCCTGTTTTATATGAGAGGGGGTTACTGTTAAATAGTATCCAGTCTAAGGTGGATTGTTTCTTGCTAGGTTTATGGGTTCTGGTAGGGGAGTTAATGGTTTGATAAAAGCCATAAAGGTTTATGTGAGTAGTTGGATTGGTAGAGGTACAATCATTCCAGTCAATATTAAAGTCACCAAGGAGTATGATTTCTTGTGGGAGGGATATAGAGAGCCAGCTAAGGGCATTTTCAAGAGTATTAATGTTGTTACCTGGGGGGATATACGAGCAAATAATGTAAATGGATTTATTAGCATTAATTTGGAGCTTAGCGGTTAAGATCTCAGCATTACTAGGTGATGGTGGTTGAATATCTAGTGAGGTGACCTTCAAATCCGATTTAAACAGTATTGCCACTCCACCACCTTTTTTATTTAGATGGTCTAGTCAGAGGATGTTATAACCTGGTGGGAGTATATCATTATCTTTAGTTATGGGCTTGAACCAAGTTTCAGTTAGGCATAAGATGTCAAAAGAATGGATGTCTAACAGGGCATGAAGCTGAGTAATTTTATTATTTAAACTACGTATATTGAGGTGGCTGATCAGAAGAGAGTTTGAGGTTTTTGTGGGGTTATGAGTGGTGGTGGGATGGGATGGTTGGCTTTCGGTGATGGTAATGTTGGGACCTGGGTTTGGATGAATGTCACCATGTAGAAGTAGGCACCGTTGAGGATTGCATGTAAGTTTCAAGAGTTTACAGAAAATAGGGTCTAGTTTTCTGATATGGAGATATTTAATATGAGTTAATCTATGAAACTATGGTAGAAGGTAGGATGAAGAGGATGTTATGTTACTGTGGGCTTGAAAAACTAGATGAGAGAGTGGAGTTGTTTGTTTTAAGGGGTGTTGAAATCTAGTAATGCTTAGGGATTCATAGCAAGTTAGGCTATGTGATATCAGTAGAGCAGTAAGAATTATAGATAAGAGGAGAGAGTTAAAGTGTGTTGACAAGCTGGGGCTAGACATTGTAAGGTGTATAAGATAGGTGAAATGAGGTGATTAGGATTTAAAGAAGGCCAGTTAAGGGATGGAGCTGTTTAAAGAGAAATTAGGTAGCAATGGGATAGGGTTAGCTATTGGATTATGAGGGTTGGAGGTGTGGCTATAGAAGTATAAGGTCAGGTGCAGTGGGGGTGGGTGAGATTGGGGGTAGGGTAGGGGAGCAGAGTGAGCCCACAGGGCAAACGGAGTGGATAGAGCCAAAGGGTGGACAAGCCACAAGAGAAAAAACTATCTGTAGCTGTACAAAGACTACAGCTAAGAGGTAACTGTTGCCAAAAGCAGTTTGCAATATAAAACAATTAAGAATGTGTAAAAGACAAGGTAAGTGTATGAGAGGTGAGTCAGGAAAGGATAGGAAAGACTGGGTAGGGGAGCTGTAAGAAAAGGGTCTAACTTTGTTTTTAGCTAGGAGTTGAAGATATCAAAGTACAGCCTAGTATAGGTGGAGAGTGCCACCTGGTGGCGACAGGAGAAATGGTAGCAGGGAAGAATCCTGTGCACTATTAAAATTAGTTAAGGAATTAGGAGAGAATGGTTGGAAAATTGGGGATGGGCAAAGGGCACGAGTGGGCTGCAGTCGGCTGCTATCATGTGGGAGGCAGGATGTACTACTAAATACTTAAAAATATATAATCATTTATTAAAGCATTTGGCTACATACACTGGGCCTTTTATTAAGGGAATAGTCACTCTGAGGGCACGTTGAGGGTAAGACGTCTTCGCAGGGTACCTGGAGGTGGTGTTCTTTCCATTAGTTGCTATGAACCTTTAATTTCCTTGCTGTGGAGTTGTAATGTCTTTCCTGGGCGGGAAAGAGTTGGAGCCACAGGTAGTAGACTGTGAAACACAGAAAAAGAGACAAGATATCAGACAATGTCAGGCAAATATGGGTAGGTAATAAGGATAAGATAGTGCAAGAGAGAAATGGGGTTAAGCTAGACAGGAAGGAAAACTTAGAGAGAATATTACAGATACATGTGGAGGTGGAGGAACAAGAAAAGCAAAAAGGCAAAGCAGATTCACATCTTTGCTACTCGTAAATGGAGCATATATGTTATCAAAGTCAGATCACCTAGGGGAGCCTTTCCTAAATCCAGAGCCTTTCCTACAACTAAAATAACAATCAAGCATGCTATGTCTTAACAAACAATACAATTTGGCAGGAAAATAATTTTGGTGACAAACGTGTGCTGTCTTAAAAAGAAATAGCAGGCTAAATTCAAGGCAGTAGTGAGCATGAACTTCCTGAAATGTATTTGAAAATATAACTATCAGTTGGCATTTGCTAATTCAGTATTTCAGCAAATTTGAACAGTACTACCAGTTTGGTTAACAACGCAAAACATTACAAAACATAGACATTTGATAAAGTCCTCAGTGAGAAGGAGCAGGCTAAAATCAATTCAATAGTGAGCGTGAACTGCCTGAAATGCATTTGAAAATATAACTATCAAGTCGGCGTTTGCCAGTTCAGTACTTCAGCAGATTTGATTAGTGCTACCAGTTTGGTTAACAACGCAAAACATTTCAAAACATAGACATTGGATAAAGTCCTCAGTGAGAAGGATGTAAAAACAGGATAAAACTGATAATACAGAGATAGTGCTAGTGTAGGTATTACATCATCCCAGAAGCATGGCAAGGGACAGAAGAAGTACAGGATACATACAGATACAACAAAGGTACCGGCTGATATATCTAATTAAAGCTGAATACACAGTGCAGTACAAAAGTTAACAAATACAATGAAGGAACCACTTAATTAACGCTAATCATTTAGCGGGTTTCCTAGCAGGCACACTATATTAACAAGCAACCTAGTTAAATGTAATTAATATTCTGGAGTTACTACAAACACAAACAAGCTTAACTATTATATTACAGCATTTACCAGGAGGCGCAATGAGCAGCCAGACCACAAGACCGCTTAGCAGAGATGGTGGATACACCAGGTAGGTATAGTTGATTTAAAAATGGCACCACAGACACCTCTTACTATAAATAAGTTTTGGGAGCAAGGTGGTTAGTGGGAGGGGATAAAAGGGAGTGTATTGGGTGGAACTAGAGAGGGGAAAAAAGGTGGGAAAGAGCCAAAGGGTGGACAAGCCACAAGAGAAGAAACTATCTGCAACTGTACAAAGACTACAGCTAATAGGTAAGTGTTGCCAAAAAGAGTTTGCAATATAAAACCATTAAGAACATGTAAAAGACAGGGTAAGTGTATGAGAGGTGAGTCAGGAAAGGATAGGAAAGACTGGGTAGGGGAGCTGTAAGAAAAGGGTCTAACTTTGTTCTTAGCTAGGAGTTGAATATATCAAAGTGCAGCCTAGTATAGGTGTAGAGTTCCACTTGGTGGCGACAGAAGAAATGGTAGCAGGGTAGAATCCTGTGCACTATTAAAATTAGTTAAGGAATTAGGAGAGAATGGTTGGAAAACTGGGGATGGGCAAAGAGCACAAGTGGGCTGCGATCAGCTGCTATCACGCAGGAGACAGGATGTACTACTAAATACTTAACAAAACTATATAATCATTTATTAAAGTATTTGGCTACATACACTGAGCCTTTCATTAAGGGGATAGTCGCTCCAAGGGCACGTTGAGGGTAAGACATCTTCACAGGATACCTGGATGTGGTGTTCTTTCCAGTAGTTGCTATGAACCTTTAATTTCCTTGCTGTGGAGTTGTAATATCTTTCCTGGGCAGGAAAGAGTGGGAGCCCACAGGTAGTAGAACTGAGCCTTTTATTAAGGGGATAGTCACTCTGAGGGCACGTTGAGGGTAAGACGTCTTCGCAGGGTACCTGGAGGTGATGTTCTTTCCAGTAGTTGCTATGAACCTTTAATTTCCTTGCTGTGGAGTTGTAATGTCTTTCCTGGGCAGGAAAGAGTGGGAGCCCACGGGTAGTAGAACTGAGCCTTATATAAATTGGATAGTCACTCAGAGGGCACATTGAGGGTAAGACGTTTTCACAGGGTACCTGGAGGTGGTATTCTTTCCAGTAGTTGCTATGAACCTTTAATTTCCTTGCTGTAGAGTTGCAATGTCTTTCCTGGGCAGGAAAGAGTGGGAGCCCATGGGTAGTAGATGGGAGGTGCGATGAGCAGCCAGATCACAGGACCACTTAGTGGAGATGGCGGATACACCAGGTAGGTATAGTCGATTTTAAAAATGTATTTAATACATACATAGAAGTGGCTACCTTTTGGGATTAAGATAATGAGGAATGCAATATATATGTGCCTGACAGCAGCAAGCTGAAATATACTACTGTGGCTATTTGTTCTTTTTCTTTTGTACTAGTCTGACATCAGAGGGGTAGACAGAAGATGATTATCTCTCTCTCTCTCTCTCTTTTTTTTTTTTTTTTAAGGGGGAGATATGGAGCCAGTTACTATTCCCACATATGATTTATGTATCGTCACAATGATTTGTCTTTTCAGTTTTTAAGAAACTACTATTTTCTCAGTTTTGAACATTAAGCATGAGCGCAACTTATTTTATCCTGGAATTAATATGACTGAATTTCTTTCCTTAGTATTGATCTCCTTTAGGTCATTACTGGAGCAAATTATTGGCAAATGCTTTAAAATGCACATCAGAGCATCTTCTCTCAACCTCTTAATGCAAAAATCTGGACAAAGCTTGACAAAATAGGGGTACAAATAGCGACATATTTTAAATATTCTTCTTATAAACTTAGAAAGTTGCTAGAGTAACAGGATTTGTTTTAATATGCATTTTCTGAAGGATTTGAAGTCTGAAACTCAAATGTATGTCACTATTTAGTAACTTCAATCCTGAGAGCACCCCAGTGATTTGCCAGGAAAAAAGAGGAACAGGCCAAAAATATGAGCCAAAAATCTGGACATTCTGCAAAAATCTGTACAGTTGAGAGGTGGCACTCCATGGCTTCTGAGAGCATAGTGGCCACTAAACCCATGTCTTGATTATTTTTTTCCTGTACAGTTATTCAACTGAAGTCTTGAACAGATAATATGTTGAAAAGATAAAGTTAAAATATATCAAAGTTTTGAAAACGCTATAACATTCAGCTCAGAACATTTTGGACCGTATGACTTCTGATGGCCTAGTGGTTCTCAGACCTCAGCTTAATTCAGTTACTTCCTCCCTATTTATTAAAAAGCAGACTTGCCCAGTTAGAATGTATTCAAAGGATGGAAGATAATTCTGAAATGTAAGACAGAGTGTGAAAAAAAGACAAAATTAATCTGGATGCTATGGGAAGGCCAGGATGAGGAGAAACTAGGGGAATAAGGGTTGTATGGGAAGAGACCAGAGAATGGAAGGGGTGTAATGGATAATTTTGCCTAGGGACTTGTTTTACTAAATGCTGAACTTGAATGACACATTTAAATCAGAGAAAGCCCCAGAGGAATTTTTTTGCCCTTTGTGAAGTGGGATTTGATGTACAGAACAGCAGCTGGGAAAGTAAGACAGCAGAGTGAATGGGATAAATACATCAGGAGGAAGCTGGAATATATTCCGGTCAAAGATATTTACTGAGAGAAAAAGTGAGAGAAAGAAGTATATACTGATACAAACTGTAACCCAGCAGTGTGGAACTGTTTGAAGGTACTGACTATGAACACGTTGTTAGCCATAAAACTTTTGTTTGAGAAGAACTTGCATTTTCAAATTGCTCTTGCATCACAAACACAACTTTGTTCTAAGACTGGTATCTCTATTGACTTTAGCATTCTTCATCAGTGGTGAATGTGGGTATTTTTGGTACATTGCCAAAGCACCTTTTACTGCCTACGGCTAAGCCACATGTTTTTAGCATAATTTCCTCCACCTTAAGGCAAAGAGACAACTGCTAGAGCAGTCCTATGGTGTGTGCTGTGAGGTTTTGGTTCTTTTTACAAAAGAAACTGCTTAGCTGTAGGCAGTAAAATGTTTGAATGATAACTGTGGAACAACTACTGCAGACCACCAATGCTGCTGCTAAAGGGATTGTGGTAGTGGTTATGCTAAGATAAAATCCAGCAAAGAATTTCAATATATTTTAGTTATTTTGGACTATGCATTTAAATACACTGAAGTTATTACACCATGTAAAGCCAAAGTTAAAGCCATAGCTAGGAAAAGAGGCTTAATATTTCCCAGAGTAGGGATAAGGAAGTAATTACTGACCAGGAGATTCCATCTTTGTTCAGAATAATACACCTACTGTGCCAATGCTTTAAGGTCAAGCAAATAAATACCTCAGAAGGTTGGATAAGTGGAAAATTATAGCAGGACATTAAAGTCTGTACTGAAAAACATTTTACGGAAAATGGCAAAAGCTGAGACCAGTTTTACCTACCTTCTGTTTGTCATTAGAGAAGTGCCACACCCTCAGAAAGGTTCATTCCTTTTGAGTTGCTATATATCATGCACCCCTGTGTACTGGTACACATTGTCAGAAAACAACTGGGAAGAAGAGAAAACCCTCGCTGAAAATGCCATAGAACACTTTGCCATTTTACATGGCAGACCAAAAGTGGTGAAACCCATAAAATGAGAAAGTATGGAGAGTGTCCAAGCTGCACAACAAGAGATATATAATAGAAATGCAGCACCATAGAATTTAAAGTTGGACACTAGATGGTACATTTGATCTTTTCAGCAGAAAACACATTCTTATGCAAAAGGCAAGGTCCGTTTGAAATAGCAAAATGAAATGAAGTGAAATACAAAGTTAGGCAGACCAATTAGAAAAGACCAGAACAGATATTAAATATTGACAACCTGAAATAATGGAAGGAATTACAACCTATATAAGTAGTTTAGCAACAGAGATTAGGAGACTAGTAAAGAAAGAACCCTGACTTCTACAACTGCAGTTCAGGTAGAGGACATCTAAATCACCAGAACAAGAAATGGAAGTTTCTGTTAAGGAACAAGGCAGTGTTTCACAGCTGCCTGGTAGAACAACCTGTTTCAATACAACAGACAGTTAAGTCTAAGAAAAAACATTAGCCTAAAATCCTACAGAAAACAAGAGTCACAAAGAAAGACAGAACAAGAAGTATACAAAACTGAGTAAGGTGGGAGTAACAAAAGGGTCAGGCAGTGAGAGGAACAGCCCTGTATTATTATTCCCTAAATCTGACAGAACTGTCAAATTATGCAACAATTTCAGGAAGCTGAATAACATCTCAGAATTATATTGTTGTCCAGTGTCTACAGTAGATGAACTTACCGAAAAGTTGAGAAAGGCAAGGTTCTTGACTACAGTATACCTCATCAAGGAATACCGATAAATAAATAACTCTCACAGCTGAAGCTAAAAAAAATAAAAAAATTTTAAACACCTGATTGATTATTACAGCATACAGATACAGTATGTATCCTTTGGGTTGCATAGGACCCATGTGAGCTTTCATTGGCTTATGTACTGAGTATTAAAGCCTCATTCACAATATACTGCTGCTTATCTGAACAATGTCATTATCCCCTCAGAGGATTTGGACTCCCATCTGACTAAGATGCATGCAGTTCAAATGCCTTAAAGAAAGCCAAATCAACTGTGAATGCCTTCAAGAGCAAGGTATGCATGATGAAAGTTAAACATCTAGTGGATATTCTAGGAAGGGAGAATGACAGGCTTCAAAATGAAAAGATAGAATCAGTGAAAACTGGCATATACCAGGCATTAAGAAGCACATTACAGTATTCTTAGGATTCACTGGATATTTTCAGAAGGTATGTATCCCATTTTGCAAGACCTGACCAAGGGAAAATTCTTCTCAAAATAAAGTGGATAGTGGAAGCAACAACACTGCTTTCAAGCAGTTAAAAGAAACATAGTGTCCAGAGCCCATTTATCATTCATACCAGCACTTCCATGGCAGGCTTAGGAGTAGAGCTATTGTAAACAATTTTGTAAGGAGGAATATATATAGCTGGGTGGGTGTGGAGGGGTGGAGGGCCAATGTGGGGTGCATGTGGGGGGATATGCACCCCACATTGGAAGGTGTGGGGTGCATACCTGCCCAACTACTTTTGGTTTTATATTGTTAGCTTTCAGTGAAATGAGATTCATAAATATAAAAGCTAAGTAGGTGAGGGCTATGCCCCCCACACCCCCCTTGACTATATATACTAACTCCAGGATCACACTGCAGTGGGGAAAATGGCATATATGTTTTATATGTCCAACAATACTTACATTCAGTGAAATGTGATTCAGTGAAATGAGTTTTCAGTGATCTGAGCTTTCAGTGATTTTTTTTTGAGGGTGAATTGAAATTCAGTGAAATGAGTTTTCAGTGAATCAAAGTAGACCCATATATATATATATATATATATATATATATATATATATATATATATATATATATATATATATATATATATATATGTGGTATATCATCATTTGTTAGAAAGGCATTTGTACGATCATACTATTGTGCAACTTTAAATGCCGAAACACAACATGTTGCAAAAAAACAAAATGTTGAAAATGGTTATCTGGAGATGGATTCCAAAATAGTGGACAAACTATAAGCACACTAACTGTGCAGCTCCTGAAACCTTAAACTTTCATCTGACCTTAAGCCGGCACATCACTCAAAGAAAATACTTTAAACACCAAAGGATTAAAACAGGAATACGAATACTTACTTTTTTCATCTATATTTTTACCAGATTCCTTTCTTTTTGAATAAAAATACTACTTACTGGAAGCTGAGCCCTGAACTGCATGGTGTTGATTCTTCCAGATAAGATACACAGGCCTAAAACAAGAAAAATAAGGAAAAAGCATCTCTCAGAACAGGATCTACTAATTAAAAACTTCTTCTTTATTACCAAGCATCTAACTTTGGACACTAAATGGAGAACCAACCAAATCAAATGGAAACTTTAACCACAAAAAACAAACTATCTATGATTTCTACTCCTGAGAAAGACACTACTTCCAAATGGCAAAAAACTAACAAGTTACAATAAGAGGCTGCTATGATGGCTTTCAGATCAAAACAGGAACACTCTTTAGCATTGGAGGACCTTAAAAATGCATTGCAACCTTTACAAACAGAAGTGCAAGCTTTTTCACATAAACTAACCACATTTGGCTCTAGTCTAGGCCAAATTATGCTTAGACTTGAACAGAATGAAGCCAAAGCTATGGACAATGAAATAAAAATAAATGAACTTAAGCAAAAGCTTCAGACCAGCAACAGCACTATTAAAGAATTACAACAAAAATGGTAGACTTAGAGGCCAGAAGCCGGTGCAATAACTTCATTATAAGAAGAATTCCAGAGACTTTTAAAAATGCACAACTCAATCCAATAATCAAATAAATACTAAGCTCTCTTGAATAATAAAGACCTCCTGAATGACATAGTAATAGAAAAAGCCCAC
Source organism: Protopterus annectens (assembly GCF_019279795.1). Taxonomy (NCBI): domain Eukaryota; kingdom Metazoa; phylum Chordata; order Ceratodontiformes; family Protopteridae; genus Protopterus; species Protopterus annectens. Next base: position 180,869,307 of record NC_056735.1, read on the forward strand.
AGAGCTATAAGTCATGCACAAACAAATAAATCTCCAAGGCAAATATATATCAGACTGTTAAACTCAGCACATGTTCAACAAATATTAGCAGCATATAAAGCTAAGATGAACTTTACATGGAGAGCACATAAAATCACTATAACTCAAGACATCCCTTTTGAAATTAAGCAAAACCACCAGAAACTTAGTAAATGTTGCACTTACCTTATAGAAACAAGATTTATTTTCAAATGAAATACCCTGCTACCTTAATTTTCTATCACACAGATGAAAAAATATCTCTTGAAACCCCTGAGGAGGCAAAATCCACTTTTCTGCATCTCTTCAAAGTTAATCCAGCTTGAAACAACCCAACTCACCTTCTCTGAAGCCAAAGACAATGCTAGGAGAGTTTCAGCAAGGTATTCTGCATGTTTCTGTCTTAAATTCATCTAGAAACAAAACCTCCATTTTAGTTTGCAGGCCTGGAGGTCCGTTTAGCATTTTGGCATTCCATTTCCCATAATCCTCTTCAACACCAGGAAGTTTCTTGATCCTTTCACCTTTCAACTCTATGATGTCATCACTGACTTGTTTCCTACCCCAGTGCATCTCTGGGAATGGATTATATGCTAAAAATGGATGGGGAAAGCTGGAAAAATAATTCTTTACTATTTTCTAACACAGCATTTCTTTTCTCATCAAAGGAACTTCATATAGATTATTTCAAGCCATACACTACTTTAAATCCCAAGAAGAAAGTTCTAGAAGAAGTTACCTGTCATCTACAAAATCCAAGAAAAGAAAATGCTGTAACTGGCTTTAGTAACTCTGCCTTCCTTCCTGCACTATTGCAAGACCTTCTATTACACAGGATAACTAAAGGTACTGTTTGTTAGCAACTGCTTACACTTATGAATGATGAAAAACTCCCCTTTTCTGGGTGCATGCTTAAATGGCTTAAACTTGTCTTCCTTTATGTTACTGCAGCTGTGAAGAAATAAGGAGTTTAATGGCATCTGGAACAAAGGGTTTCTAATATCCTGTCATGTCTTAAACACTTTTCAATGAGTATAATTGTGGTTTCTTGTATGTTTTCAGCTATACATGCAAAATGATCTACCTTCACCCTAGGGGAGGGGGAAGGGGAAAAAAACTAAAGAAGCATATATTTCTGCACTGAATAATGTTTTAAAACAGGGTCACGTAATTCTGGTTGAGGCATTTGCATGTAGCAGCCTAATTAATATTTTACATAGAGATTAGTAAGTTCATATATTTTAACAGTGTTCCAGTATCATGCTGACTAGTTTGTATTTGGTAGTTCCTATGATTTAATGAACCCACAATATCAGCTATACTACTGTTTCTGGATGTTTCTCAATCACCAACAATTGCAATAACTCACTTCAAACACACAAAGTGGCTAATAGATAGATTAACCAATAATATGGCACAGCATGATTAACACTGGAAATATTGAAATTTATCTCACTTGTTTTGCATATCTCTCTTCTCTCCAGGATGAAGGAAAAAATATATATATATTATAATTGAATATGTTGAGACCTAAAGACTATTATTTGGTAAGTCTTTATACTAGAGATACAAGTAATATTACAACAGAATATTCTCTTTCAAGCATATTTGAGAAGGTGACACTGGTTAGTGGAAAAACAATTGAGTGGACCTGGATGTGAACTCTCTCTAAGTTTGATTACTGTTGTGTTTTTTGATAACAAAGGACAGATGATGTGGTATGTATATCACCAGCATAATTATAAATGTGAAAATATGCAGTAGCCTTAAAGATTACAATAAGTCTCTTATAATGTAAATATATCGATTGTGCGGAACTTCAAAGTTCACTTCTCCCAAAGTGCATCTCTTAGACTTACACTATACAAAATGTTGTTTTGGTAAATTTATAATATCTTTAGCAATGTTAAAAAACATAACATATAAGTGCCTGCTGATATCAACTTTTTCTAAGCATTTACTCTCTCTTAGCCTATACATGCCAAATAATTAAACAACTAACATATTAACATAGCAGGTCAGATAGTAAATATACTGAAAATACCAATAACAAAAGGTGCAGGCTTTGCACAGTTTGTAGCTCATGATTGTTCACATTTTGAACATTCTGGGTACTTTTGACATCCCTCTGCTCAATGTCTATATCACTTTAGTTCAAATTCCAGCTGTTTTTTCCTTTCCAATAAACACATATTCACTAAAACAAAGGGATGGGTGATTAGGCACCTACATAAGGTATAGGAGCTTAGAAGTCACTTCATCTGTGTTAAAGCTTAACACAAAAACACACAAGCTATATTACTACTTTTGTGCTTATCAATCAAAAAAGAACCTTTAAGCAAAATACAAAATGATATCAATAGATTCATGGAATGTTAAGGGGGTACTGGGTAAAAAAAAAAGAAATGTAATCATGCATCTCACATATCAAAGTAAGTCCAAAGTAACCTTCCTGCAAGAAACTCACTTGGATAGTCAACTCTGGGATAAGGAAAGGAAAAGGAAATGGGTTAAGCAAATAAATGCTGCAGGTTATAACTCTTTATCTAGGGGAGTAGCCATTATAATAAATCAATCTTTCCAAGAAGAGATCATTTCTATTAAAACTGACCCTAACGGAAGATGGGCTTTATTTACTAGTGAATATCATACCCTAAATAAACCTCTACTCTTTCTCAATACTTACAGCCCCTGCTCAAATCAACATCTTTTCATTTATGAAATCTTTAATGTATTAGATAACCACCCAAATCATCTGTACATCGTAGGTGGGGACTGGAATGCTTTATTAAACCCAGACAAAGATAAGTCGCCTAACAAAAACAGGCAGTCTCAACCTACTACTATAGCACTTGAAGAACTACAAAATATCTTTGAGCTTACTGACCCCTATATAAATTTTCAATATGGTAGAACAATAGCAAGATTCACTTTTTTCTCAACCACTCATAAAACTTGGTCCAGGATAGATGCTTTTCTAATCGCCCAAACCTTGCTTTCTCATAGACTAAAATATACTGTATCACCCAGATCTATATCGGGTCATTCAAAATTCAATCTCTCCCTAAACTTTCAAACCTATAAACAAAATGTCCCCTATTTCAATAATTGGACATTAAATCCTAAAATTATTCAAAACCAAGAAGTAGCGCAGGAAATCGCTAGTATTATAGCCCAACTTGAAAAAGACTTAATATCCACTCATATTCCTTACGACATGCAATGGGCTGCTGCCAAAGTGGTCATCATAGGTATCATTATCCATAAATCTGCATGGCTCAAGAAAAAATACAATAACCTCAAAAATAAACTGGAGACCCAAATCAAGACTGCTGAATTAGAACTTCAAAATAAGTACTCAAAAGACCTGGAGGATAAAATAACTGACTGGCAAAAGCAATTACACAAACATTATCTAGAAAATATTTCTCTGTTAGAATTAAGAGCAATATATCAATACACAGAACGGGCAAAAACACCTTCAAAAATCCTAGCTAGGTTAATTAACATTAAAAATCATTCACCGAGGATTAAAGAAATACAATATGAAGGACTCTTTAAGCATGAGGACCAAGACATTGCAGACGCACTTGAAAACATTTACAATAAACTATATAACTTACCCCTTCCTCCCTGTTCAGACAAATTTTGTGATTTTATACATAATATAAAATTTCCACAAATTTCAGACGATCAGGAAAAACTTCTAAAAATACCCTTGCAACTAAAAGAGATAAGAGCTGCGATAAACAAACTCAAACTGGGTAAATCTCCTGTGTCTGATGGCTACACCTCTGAATTTAATAAACCATTCATGGAATGTATTTACAAAGTTTTATTAAAAGTTTTCAATTATATAATACAATACGGTATAACAGATAATTATCTTAATAACTCCAAAACTGTGTTAATTCCCAAGCCAAACTCTGACCCAACAGATCCGGCCAACTATAGACCAATTGCCCTGATAAATACTGACCTTAAGATCCTAGCTCATGTTATAGCAAATAGACTTAAAAATATACTCCCCTCCATCATCTCTCAAAAACAAATGGGCTTTATGACAAATAGGCAAACAAGGGACAACACCCTCCTCTTGGATACCACTACCAGACTTCTTAACAGTGATAAATGCCCCAGATATGTTCTCACTGCTGACGCAAGCAAGGCTTTTGATAGAGTTAACCTACATTTCCTATTTAATATATTGCCTTTATTTGGATGTCATAGGGAAGGGTGTTTTTAAATGGAGGTGTGTGTTAAGTGTCACATGACTGATGACTTTTAGTTAAACTTTGCATTTGTCTGTTATCTGAAGAAGTCTCCCTATAAGGAGAGACGAAAAGCACTTAATAAAATGGACCTTTTATATTTTATTTGTGGGTGACCAGTGGAGTGATTTCCTAGCTTTTTTATCCAGTTTATTTGGATTTCCTCAGGAATTTATAAGGATAATTAAGGTTCTATATCAGAAAGCTTCTACCACTATTCAGATAAATAAGTTCAAAACTAACCCTATACCCTTATCCAATGGCACAAGGCAAGGTTGCCCTCTTTCCCCATACCTCTTTAATCTCTATCTAGAACCCCTGCTCCTGTTTATTTCACAAAAAAAAAAATCCACCATATACTTAGAATCTTTAATATAAACCTTACGTACTCTGCCTTTGCTGACAGCTTAAATATATATTTTCAACTTCCCACCACTGATCTCCCCAAAATACTCAAAGCGATTGTTGAATTCTCTGAAATCTCTAACTATAAATTAAATTCAAATAAATCCTATCTATTTCCCTTGAATTTTATAGGCCATGAGGAATATTACTTTCCCAAGAGTGAGATCAAGATTAACTACCAGATAAAATACCTAGGAATACTATTTACCCCCGACTTTAAGGAAATCATAAAGAATACCCTACTACGCACATGAACTAACATTGAAAGTGATATTAATAGATGGAAGAATATTAATATGTCTCTACTCTCAAAAGCTAGTGTCGTCAAGAAAAATCTATTACCAAGAATACTCTTTCAATTAAATGCCACATTCTCAAATATTCCCCCAAAATTCTTTCTTGATGTAGAAAAAGCAATATGAAGATTCTTATGGTATCCCAAATCTACTAGAATTAAATATGATAAACTTGTACTTACCAAGGATAAGGGGGAATTGGGTTTGCCAGACTTCAAACTTTATTATAGTATAATTACTGCTTACAGACTAATACAGATAATAAACCATGACCCATACGTTAATACCTGGACACCTCAGTGGACCAAAATCTGGTTTGAACAACCAAATCTCTTTCCTTTTAAAACCTAAATTAAAAAGCTTTATTCACAAAGAACTTACACCCACTAATTAAGCATATGATCCTAACTACTCAAAAGTTATTCAAATCAGTACAACTATTCAATGGTCTTGCCTTTATACAACCACTCCACCTAAATCCTAACCTACTAATAAATAATAAACCCCTAAATCTAACAAATTACCCCCTGATAAAAGATCTTACAATATGGGAAATTTACAAATGAAAAGAATCCAATATACTGCAACTAAGATTAAAACTCAACCTTCCTAAGAAATATACTATCATTCTTAGCCAAATCCATCATCTTATAAATGTTAAATTCTCACAAACTAATGTTGACCTGCAGGACATTAACTAAGTAAAACTAACACTAAAAAATCTTGCGACTAAAGGGAAAACAATCTCTAGGACATATAAACTTGTTGTTGTTGTGTCTTTCGGCTTTTCCCGGTTAGGGTCGCCACAGCAGAACTCTGGTCCGCTAATGATTGGCAGTAGATTTTTACATGCTGATTTGCCGGCCCTGACGCACAACCTTCAGCGAAGGTACACCCATTCATGCATGCCTCCACACAGAAGACGCTCTAGCTGAGAATCAAACAGGACAACGTCTTACTGTGAGGCAACAATGCTACCACAGCACCACCACAGGTGCTTCTAGGACATATAAAGTTGTAATAAGCATAAAATACCAGAATTATCTATTATTCTCAACGTATTGGCAAGGAAAAAAACAATTACTTACTGAAGAAAGCAAAAGACTGGCATTGAAAATATGGTCAAGCTTATTCCCTTTAAGAGGCTGCTATACACACAAATTATGATAAATAACAATGTGTAATTATACTCATCAAAGCTAAATAAATCCAATCCCAAATTTTCTCCCATATACCCACAATGCCCAAACCAAACAGCTGATATTCTCCATGTTATGTGGAACTGTAGCAAGGTACACAACCTGTGGTGCTCTTTAAGAGCTAGATTAGAGAAGATGGGTTATGAAAAAACAACCCTGTCATGGGAAATGGCTATATTGCATGCCAACACAAATGAACTTCCAAAAATGTTAAAATATATCCTTATCAGAAAGGGTGCCCTTATTAAATTTTACATCACAAAAAATTGGACTGTCACATCCCTAATCACATGGGAAGACTTTAGCAAACTAGCTCTTAAATATATTTCATCTCACAAATTAGTTTATACAACAACAAAACAAAAACATTACTATCAGAAGTATCAGGGTTATCTACCTGATGTAATTCTCAAGAATTAAAGATAGACCTTACACTAACCTGCTAAGACAAACATATTAAACAAAGCTTGCATTATAAGCAGCTTATCTCCTTTCCTGTCTATACACCTAAATACTTTCCCTAATATACCTATCTATAACAAGTGATTGAATTTCTACCTCTATCCCTTTATAAAGTATGCCCCTTATACTATCTCTCATCTTTCAAATTATGTTAAGAAGCATTTCTCTCCTTTGTTTGCTGATGTAGTGACTTCTAGTGTACATAGTGTATATATTTAGTATTTAGCTTTTATGGTTGTTTTTTTTTTTTATATGTATTGTCGACTTATGCTTTTGATATGTTTTATTACTGTTATTATTGAAAAACTAAAAGAGTTTTTTGAAAAAAAAAAAAGAAAATGGCAATCTGGAAAATGAGATTCGACCATTTTCGAACTGCAGCACAACAGTAAATGTCAGGAGACATTTCTCAATTTCTCCAAACATCGTTACACTGGGGGGGGAAGCCCCCCTGCACCCCCCACACCCTACGCTACTTTAATATACAAACTCCAAGATCGTACTACAGAAAGGGAAAGGGTTCTATAATGCGATCTGCACCTGGAATGCCGAATTCAAATGAGCGAATGTCAATGTGCATTCACTCATTTGGATTCGCAACAGTGGCAGTCGACATTTGTCAGATCTGAAGGTCATATTTTTGCACATTGGTGCATCGTACAACTTCTTTATGATGAAATGAAGGTACACCATATGTATAT